>NC_137061.1:11409571-11492441 GCF_032717465.1 Coenobita brevimanus | reverse complement strand
TGTTTGTCTGGTAATATGTATGAGCATGCTTGTTCATTATCATTTCTCTCAAAGTTACTTCTTTCTGTAAAAACTGATTGAAAGTTTTTTATTTAGTGCTTCACAAATATCTTTCTCTTGTGCATAGATGATCCCCTCATCCATGATGGACTGTATTATATCTTTAACTCCGGTTTTGCTTCGAATGAAGCTGTAAAAAAAGCTTTGGTTGATCTCTACTTTTATTTACAATGAATTCCTCAAACTGCCTTTGAGCTTCTCTTCTTATCCTTGTATATTCATTTCTTGCCTGTTTATAGTTGTTATAAGCCCTCTCACTATTGTCTCTTCTGTATCTGTTGCACACAAGTCTCTTTTCTCTTTCGATTTTTTACATTCTGTCTTAAACCAATTCTTTATCCTTATTTCTGTTTCATTGTGCTGAGGGATATAATTTTGGACTCCTGTTTCATATAATTCACGGAATCTTCTCTCTAATCCCCTTTTCCCAATATATTTCTATTAAGCATTTCCTTAAGTCATGGTAGTTGCCCCTTTTCTAATTTAGGCTCTTTTTGTAACTTTCACTACTGGTATCTATATCACATGCAATCCTGAAGTTGAAATTTAACACTACATGGTCACTTATGCTGAAAGGAGGGTGACATGTTGTCAATATGATTATCTTGCCTGGTAAATATATCTAGTAATGATGGATCATCAAGTCCCCTTTTTCTGGTGTTTCCCTTTACATGTTGTGTTAAGAAGAACTCCTGTACAAGGTCTATAGCTTTTGATTCCAACAGCGCTCATAGCATCTTGCATCTAGAGTATTCCGATTTATATTTGTATTGAAATCTCCAGCTAATATAATTCTTTCAGATTTCTCGTCCATTCTATGTAGTAAGGCTCTTAAACTCTCAATTGTACTTTCTGCCAGGTTTTCATATTTGCTTCGTTCCCGAGTGTTTGTTTTGGGTGGCATATATTTATTTGCCACACTTATTTTCACTTCAGATGTGTCAATTTCTAATGCAATCAGTTCTACATGTGACTGTATATCTAGTTGTATCTCTTTGACTTGTAGATCTTTCTTTTGTTAATACCAGAACTCTTTCTCCTTTATTGAAATTTCTCTCTCTTCTAAACACATATTGTAATCCTCAAAGGTTATCGTGTTGTTTTATATCCTTGGGATTTATTTTGTTTCAGTTAGGCAAATAATATGAGGTTCCATTTCTTTGGTATAGTCTTTTATCTCTAATAATTTGGATACCATTCCATCTACATTTGAGTACATCAACTTAATCATGTTGTTTACATATCTGATATTTGAGTCTACTACCTTCTTTTTTCTTAGTCCCTGTTGGTGATGTACTATTTTCTTATTTGTAACCTCTCTACTTTGTAAAAAAAAAAAAAAAAAAAAATCTCCTCTCTTCCTCTGATCTTTCCTTATTCTTTGTTTTTGCTTCTTCCCTCTTTTCCTTTAGTGATCCCCGTTCCTCCTGAGTTAGGCATCTTTTATCCATACTTTTTTAAAATCCTCTTTTTCCATGCGTTTATTAGCATGTTTTAATTTTTCCTCTACAGTGTTCATACTTTGGAAGGTTAATTACTTTTAGAGGCTTTCACTTATTTCTCTCATATTTCCCTAGCCTTTTGTGTTCCTCTGTATCTTTATTACAGATATCCTTTGATACTTCCTTCAACATGTTCATTATAATTACCATCTTTTTGTCTCTCGTGATTCTGTTATTTCTTCTTCATTTATATCAGTGATGACTAGAGATTTGTTGATATCTGCTGATTCTATGACCACTTTTGGGTTGATTTTAATGATTTCTTTCACTTCCTTTCTAATTCTTTTATCTTCGACTTTCGTTTCTGAATCTCTCCTTACATTCACCATTTCAGCATACGTAGTTTCTCGTTCATTTTTGCAATTTCTCATCATTTCGTTCACTTGGGTTATCTTCTCTTCAGTATCGCTGTTTTGGTCTATCAGACTTCTTGCTTGCCTAATTGTCTCTGTACCATTCCTGAACTCCTCCATAATACTCTCATGGTTGACAACTGTACTCGCAATTTCACTAGTCCTCAAAGTGAAACTACCTCAACTAATAGCTCATCTGTTACTGTGTCTTTTTGGTTTAAATCCTTTTCTAATTTTTCATATTCTCCCTTCTGCATGCGTAATTCCTTTTTAATCTTATCCTTTTCCATTTGAAAAATTTTCTCCAATTTATTCACTTTCTCTCCTGCTTTGTTATATGTTTCAGTATCAATCATTCTGTGTACAAATCATCCTGTTTTCTACTTTTATCCCTTCTCTTAACTCCTTCCATATTGACTTTACTAAAGATGATGCTTATCTTGCAGAAAGATATCTTACTTAAAAAGATAAATTTAACTAACAAATATGTATCTCCCTGCCACCAGCCTGGTGATAATGACGACACCCAGCTGATGTTTACGTACTGTAGTATCAGCAGATTCCTGTGCGTGCACTGACTTAGATGTAATCTGTTATTTGAACAACACTTTTTTTGCTAATACTTTCTCTACGAGAACATCGCTTAATTTGGCCTAATACAGAGCTTGACTCATATAAAGATACTATTAAGTGTGGCCAGTAGTGGCCAGCAATGGCCAGTGTTATTGGAGTGACCTGATGCATGTCTCTCTCTCTCTCTCTCTCTCTCTCTCTCTCTCTCTCTCTCTCTCTCTCTCTCTCTCTCTCTCTCTCTCTCTCTCTCTCGTCCTTGTGTGTGTGTGTGTGTGTGTTTTACAGAGTCTGTGTCTTACTTTGTGTCTTACTGTTCTCTCTCTCTCTCTCTCTCTCTCTCTCTCTCTCTCTCTCTCTCTCTCTCTCTCTCTCTCTCTCTCTGTGTGTGTGTGTGTGTGTGTGTGTGTGTGTGTGTGTGTGTGTGTGTGTGTGTGTGTGTGTGTGTGTGTGTTTGTGTGTGTGTGTTTTACAAAGTCTGTGTCTTACTGTCTTTGTGTCTTACTGTTCTGTGTGTGTGTGTGTGTGTGTGTGTGTGTGTGTGTGTGTGTGTGTGTGTGTGTGTGTGTGTGTGTGTGAGAGAGAGAGAGAGAGAGAGAGAGAGAGCCAATTGGGTGTGTGGGATGGATGAAGTTGGATAGGTGGGAGGGATGGTTCGCTGCATCGCCTGGGTGGATGGGTAGGATGGGTGTTAAGGGTGGGTTGGGTTGGATGGGTGGGTGGGCAGGATGGGTGTTAAGGGTGGGTTGGGTTGGGTGGGTGGGTGGGCAGGATGGGTGTTAAGGGTGGGTTGGGTTGGGTGGGTGGGTGGGCAGGATGGGTGTTAAGGGTGGGTTGGGTTGGGTAGGTGGGTAGGATGGGTGTTAAGGGTGGGTTGGGTTGGGTAGGTGGGTAGGATGGGTGTTAAGGGTGGGTGGGCAGGATGGGTGTTAAGGGTGGGTTGGGTTGGGTTGGGTTGGGTAGGTGGGCAGGATGGGTATTAAGGGTGGGTTGGGTTGGGTAGGTGGGTAGGATGGGTGTTAAGGGTAGGTTGGGTTGGGTAGGTGGGTAGGATGGGTGTTAAGGGTGGAGTGGGTTGGGTGGGTGGGTAGGATGGGTGTTACGGATGGGTTTGGTTGAATGGGTGGTCAGGATGGGTGTTAAGCGTGAGGTGGGTTGGGTGGTTGGGTAGGATGGGTGTTAAGGGTGGGTCGGGTTGGGTGGGTGGGCAGGATGGGTGTTAAGGGTGGGGTGGGTGGGTTGGGTGAGGTGCGTGGAGTGGCTTTTTTTTTTTTTCTTTTTTTCTTTTTTTTTTGAGATATTCGTCCGAGCAATGCTGGAACACGGGCAAACAAAGAGCCCGTCAGAGATGCGCTTAACTTGCGCGAGCTTGAATTATCGAGGGGGTGGGTATTCCCTGACTGTGATGAGTAATAATTGTAAAGGAGCACGTGCAACGATGCAAGCGGCATCCATGAACTCATCCCCTGTCCGAGCAAAAGTCGTGTCAGAGTGAGACCTGAGCATGGTAGTGGCTGGGCAGTACAGAAGATAGTGAATGAGTGGCTCCACAGATGTGACCAAACAATGGGTACACGGGTCTGGCTCTGTACCGACAATTGGTTTGTAGCATGGAAACCCCAGACGTAAGCGCCTGAACCTCACTACAATATAGTTGGGTATGCCTTTAAAGGGTAACAAAAGAGAATATGATGTTGCGGTGGCATACCATGTAGCAGAGTGAGAGCCTCCTGTAACCAAAAGCTGATGTTCCTCTCGAGACTGCCTGCTAATGGTAGCAGTGAGAGTGCTAATGACGTGTGATAGGCTGGGGCGCAGTTTAAATGTGACGTCAGGAAGCGAGCAAGCTGAGCGTGCTGCATCATCAGCACGCTCATTGCCGCTGATTCCAACGTGACCTGGGAGCCAATGGAGAATAATAGTGGCACCCCTACGGACGAGAAGGGATGCAAAAGTAAAAATCGCCGTCAGAAGAAAGACGTTGTCCTTAAGGGAGAAAGATCTTAGCTTCTGAAGGGAGGAAAGTGAGTCTGTGTGAATTACGACACGGTGATGATGAGGGTGATGAGCGTGGCGCAATGCACCCAGGACGGCGGCAAGCTCAGCCTGAAAAGCGGATACACCCTGAGAGAGTCGCCAAGATTCAATTGTTTGCGCAGAGACAAAGGCCGCCCCAGCAGAGCCATCAGAGGATACTGAACCATCCGTAAAATAAGTGGCTGAGTCTGGTGAATCTAGAGCCGCAACCCGACTAAGACCCTCTTGACAGAGGAGTGCAGGAATGGAAGTTCGAGGTTTGGCTTCAGAGGGGCATACAAATTTAAAAAGAGGGGGGTCCCATGGTGGTGGATCAGTGTACCCAGGAAAGGGAGAGTCAGGATCTTGGCAGAGGCTCGCAGCAGCTCCCAGTCCATGGATAACAGCAGTTGTAGTCCGGGCCCAGTCATGCTGAGTGGCAGGCTCGGGTGGGCGGCACAAAAGACGTAGGAGGGCAGAGACAGACAGGTGGGGCCGGCACTGTATCAGCTGCAGAGTGATGACTGCCGCTCGTAGCGCAACACGATGCGCCAGAGACGGCAAACCACTCTCCATACGGAGATTGACAATCCGGGTCCAGGGTGGAGCACCCAGCATGATACGGAGTGCATTGTTCTGAAGAACCTCCAGAGATCTGGAGACTGGTGGAGCGAGTCCGGTCAAACAGATGGCACTGTAGTCCACCAGGGATCTGATTGCATGTATATAAAATGTTCGGAGGACTGAGTAAGACGCCCCCAAACTCCGCTTGGAGAGATAGCGGAGAGCAGCCAGTCTGGTGGAAGCACGCTCCCGCAGGTACCGAACATGGCAGGCAAAGGTAAAACCCCTATCAAGCCAGACTCCCAGATACTGATGCACCGTGACAAGAGAGAGCTGCTGCCCCCCAAGCAGCATAGGAAAGTCTGGGGGACAGAGTCCAGAGGGCAGACACTTTGTCTTATTAAAATTTATCTTCAGCCCTAGCTCAGTACATTTGGAGTGCAAGTGAGAAAGGGCCAAGTCCGCCTGCGTGAAGCGGTCCCTCCTGGTAAAGACGAGGGCCAGATCGTCCGCATAGCAGAGGAGGGTAATGCCAGGCCCATAGTCTACAGATAAGAGCCCCTCCATAAGGATGTTAAAAAGGAGAGGGCTCAAAACACTCCCTTGGGGGGTGCCGTTAGGATATAGGTGAAAGGGAGAAAGGTGTCCCTGGAATCGGACCCCTGCGGATCGATCATTAAAAAAATCCTGGATCCAGGATAGGAGCCTGCCTCCCACACCCCTGGCCGCAAGAGCCGCCAGGATTACAGTGGGGCTTGCCAGTTCGAAGGCTTTCTCGAGGTCGAGGAAGACAGCCATTCCCCTTCCTCCCCTCAGCTCCCCAAGGAATGACGCGAGGCAGTGAGTGGTACTCCTGCCTGGATGGTAGGCATAAATCCCTGGGTGCAGCGGTCCCAGCCGCCAAGCAAGCCGAGCCCGCACAACCCTCTCAGCCGTCTTAGCTACACAGCGGAGAAGGGAGATGGGGCGCATGGCGGCGGGATCACGAGGCTTCGGAATTGGGTGGATAACAGCTGCCTTCCACGACCTCGGCAGACGCCCCTCAGACCACGAGAGGTTGAGCAGATCAAGTAGACGGTCCATGCCACAATCTCCAGCATGTGACAGGAGAGAGTATGTAAGCCCGTCGAGCCCCGGCGCAGTGTCCTCCCTGCGCTGCAGCGCTTTGTGGAGCTCCCCACTGGTGATCGGACAATCAGCAGGGTCAGGCCTATCACATGCTGCCTGAATTGCTGCAGCGCGAGAGGCGGACAGCTGTGCCTGTAGGGTTCTGACAGACTGCGGGAGATTAGAAGAGGCAGAGCGGTCAGCGAAGTGCTGAGCAAGACTGCTGGCCTCAGCGGCAGGGTCAGGATGGGAGGGAGGGCGAGGAGGGCGTGGATCAGAGACAGACCTGATTCTCCTCCACATCTCACGGAGAGTGGAGTGAGAGTCTAGGGTACGACACCATCTGATCCACACCTCCTCCCTAAGGCGGCACTTCTCGGAAGCCACATGCCGTGTGACGGCAACCAAGTACCGGCGGTGCGGAGATGTACTGCGCCATCGGTACTGCTTGAGTCTCCGGTTCAGTTCCTTGACCCTGTTGCAGTAGAACCAGCCATCTCGGTAGCACCTTGTTGAGCGCTGCCGCAGCGGGATAGCAAGAGAAGCAGCTTGTGCCAAAATACTTGCTACCTGATCTGCTCTGCTCTCGAGGTCTGAGGCAGGAGGAGATGTCTCAAAGGCCGCCGTGAGAGCACGGGCAAAGGCCATCCAGTCTGCTTTGCGTAGGTCCCACTGTGGTGGAGGAGGTGGGGGTGGAGGAGGTGGGGGTGGCGGGAGGGGAGCGAGAGGCAGGTAAACAATAAGGGCAAAGTGATCACTTGCAAGGTGGGGGTGGAGTGACCATGACGCCAAGCCCGCTAGTGGTGCCGACACTAGGGAGAGATCGAGGCGACCTCCCGCAATATGGGTGGCCTCTGCCACATCATTTAATAGGGAGACACCACCCATCTCCTCCAGAACCAAAGAGATGTGCCGTCCTGCTTCATTAGACTGAAGAGGCGAAGATAGAAAGGCGTGGTGGGCGTTAAAGTCGCCCCCAATGTACACGGCTCCCCTGGCAGCCTGGGAGAACAGGTCTTCCAAGTCCAGGGTGCCCCTTTGGCTCCGGTATACATTATATACCGTCAGGAGTTATGTAGCCAGATGGAGAACCACGCCCTGGACCTCCACATCAGGTCCACAGAAAGGAGGGGGCTCACAATCCGTGCATGCAATGTGGTCCTGAACCAGAACGGCACATTCCCGTGTGACGCCAAGAACATACGGAAGGAGATGCATAGTGTAACCCGCGAGACGAAAAGTGGTATTATCCGGGAGCAGGGTCTCTTGTAGAAGAATTACATGAGGGCGGTCCCTGGCAGCCGCCTCCTGAAAGTGGGCGAGCTTGCTCCATGCCCCTAAACAGTTCCACTGTAGGACTCTGAGGCTGGCAGCGGTGTCTGGCACTGGGGATGATCTGTCTGTAGTCCAAGGGCCCTGTGCTCTCCCTCGATTGCAGCTGTGGCTGGTGTGAGCCCCGAAGGAATATTGACTGGCATACGAGGGCAAGTCAGAGGAAGCTGGGTGGGTAGCAGCTCTTCCACGGTTGTCTGTGTGGGAGATGATGCCGGAGGTACCAGGGAAGAGCGCGGGTGTTGTTTTGCCTCCACCACTTGGTCGATGATGACGTTCACAGCCTGTACCAATGATGCCGTTTCCAGAGGCCTGCCGAGAAGCGTCCCGAGCATCTGAGCCAAGCTTGTAGCAATTTCTGTTCCCATAGTATGCAATTCTTCCCTGGTGAAGACTATGAGAGGAGAGCCCGTGCTGTGGGGCGTTGGTGGAGTAAACTCCCCCCCCAGTTCGACTGTCTGCCGAACTGGGGGGGGAGGAGGGTGATGGATCTCCGCAGTCGTCGTGTGACGAGTGAGAGCAGGTTGGAGGGGTGGAAACACTGCCTCGTCTAGCACTGGGGGTGCAGTCGCTGCTGGACGGCGTTGCTGCCCCCAAATGAAAGTTCCCGGAGGTGCCGGTTTGTTGCTGCTCGCCCGTTTCTCCTTCACCCAGGTAACTTGGCGTTCTCACCCTCGATTGACAAGAACAACTCTGGTTGGGCAGCTGGGGTGCCACGCATGATGTTTTCCCGAGCAGTTGGGGCAGTGGGTAGAGACAGCTTCCTTGGCCTTGAACTTGGCCAAGCACCTCTCCGTGTCGTGCGGGCCGCTGCACATCCCACAGACTGTGGCCCGGTTGCAAGTGGCTCTGTGGTGCCCCCATATCGCTGGCACCTGTAGCAACAGAGTGGCTCCGGGGTGAAGGGGCGAAGGTGATATTCTCCCCAGTTCCCCAGGTCTATCACAGGGATCAGAGGACCCCGCAGGGTGACGATGACCTGTCGAGTCTCCTCCCTGGTCCGCGCTTTCTGGCAGCGGGTTGCCTCTTCGACCTGAGGGTGCTGAAGCAGTATTTCCATAGTCATCCGCAAGAGATAGCCCATGACGACTGCCTTCGTTGACTGTTGGCCGGGCGTCAGTTCGACTAGCTTGACAGGGGAGGCCTCGTCCTGCAGAGCTGTTTTCAAGAGGTCGTACGCTCCCTCGTCCTTCGGCACCAACATCGAGCTTCCATCCCGTCCCATCAGGTTGGAGCAGCGTAGCCCTGGCAGGTGACGCTCTAGTGCAGCCACGGCGTCGTAACTCGTCGCATGCCCGTCCTGGACCGGCACACGGAACGCTGGGATTGCAGAGCAGGGCGGCGGATGCACGGCTACTGACACGGAGGGACGAGCAGCAGGGGGACCCCTGAGAGGAGGCCCAGTACGAACTGCCGGAGAAGGGCCGTTTCCCTGGCGACCACGCCTTGATCCCTTGCGTGCCACGGGGGTGAAACCCTCATCCTCATGCAGAGCAGGATCAGCAGAGGGGGAGATCTGAGTCGCAGCAGGAGCCTCCGACGGGACCTCCAGCCGCTTGGGAATGCGAGGAGACCTAGACGGCCTAGGCTTGTGAAAGGGTGCGCAGGTGGGAGCGCAAGGCTGCAGACCGAGGGCTCGGTTCAAGGGGGTGCCTTGCTGTGGAGCAGGGATGGCAGCCGCACGTAGGGAAGCTGACTTGCCCTTGATGGAAGAGAGAGAGGGTGGAGCAGGTGCAACCTCCTCCATAGCCTCATGTCGGCGGGCTGCCTTAGCAGAATGGGTTGAGGCACCACGCAAGCGAGGTACCACTCCCGTAGACTTAAGTGTAGAGGGGTCAGCACGAGAAACCTCGTGAGCTGACGAGTGGGAGCTGGAGTCTGAAAAGTGACGCTCCCGCTTCGTGCCTGTAGCAGGACACGGGTTGGAGAGCCACGACTGAGGGAGCAGGAGGCGAGAATGCCCCTGGGGCCTAGGGATGCAAGATCCCTTCATGCTGCTTGTACAAACAGCAAAAAAACTCAGTCAACACACACACACACACACACACACACACACACACACACACACACACACACACACACACCTCACACACACAACCACTCAAACAGCACAAACAAAAAACAGTAAAAGTGGCCAAGGTCCCTACAGTGACGGGCAACCTATGCTCCCCGCCCTCTAAAGGGCGATGGGAGGCCCGGCCACTGCCCCTTTCGGGTCTTCCCTAAACTAACAGAGCCGCCCTCACTGCCTCCTATAACCAGGCCCTAAAGGCCCCCCTTCATGGAAGTGCCCTAACGGCACCCCTTCAGGGTTCGGCGTCGTACTACAGTGAGGGACACTAACGGCAGGCAAAAAAAAAAAAAAAACACCCACACACACACAGTCACAAACACACACACACACTCCCACTCACACCCAGGCAATCGGAGACTAAGTCCCAGAAAAACCTGGAAAACAGCAAGAAAATCCTTCCTCAATGCCAGAGACTAAGTCCCTAAACAGGCAAAAAGTGAGGAAAACGGACGAAAATCGCCACGAGTAAATGAAGCAGAGTTCAAATATCGAGACAGATCGGCCAGACCTCCACACCCAACAAAGTCTGAGCTAGGAGTGAGGAGTGGCTCGGGATGGGTTGTAGGGGTAGATGGGTTGGTGAGTGAATGAGTGGGGTGGGCTGGTGGATGAGTAGCCGCAATAAAAGTTTCAGTGGAATAAGCATGAATAGGAGAACTTACCAATACTATAACAGGTGCTAAGAGCCGTGCAGTCATGTCTAACGAGCAGCAGGTATTGTAAATAATACACCCCTGACATTTCAAAAAACAAAATGAACAAGTAACTGAAAGCAGTGTTGGGTATAATTGTACTTTTTTCCTTTCATTTATCTTGTTACGTAAGTTATCCAGTACTGATATTATCATTTCGATAGGCAAGTATAAAACTAGGTTAAGCGAATATGTGCTTCGAAACACCGAATCGCATTTCACTGACATTAATGTGAACCATTGGGTAAAGATCCAAGACAACACGCCACTGTTACCAAGTCCGATGAACACCCTACCATAGCGTTTCTGAACCAGGTGTCCTCGCTCCATCTGGCGGGAGCTGTACAAAGTTTACTGGCTTTTTTTTTTTTTCAACCAGTTAGGTGACACGTTTCATTATAAGTAATAAAGATCATAGTAAGGACTTAGTTTTGTTAATAATTAGTGTTAGTTTCGACTTAACTTCACTAACACTCACCTGGAGTTATACATAGATAAGAACTAAGAATACATTGATACAGGTGGTGAACAGACAAGGAAAGTAAGCTCCAAAAAATGTTGGGGTTACTATCACCAAGTCAGAAGGAAGGAGGGGGGGCAGGGGAAGAATCAGCTGGTGAGGAAGTGAATTTTAGTTGAAGGAATAGGCGTCGGGGCTTAACCCAACATGCTTGGGCAGTTATTCGGGCAGTTGCGCTGGGCAGGGGACAACACAAACATACAAAAATGGAACAGACAGGGAAAGTAAGCTCCCAAACATTCCCTCGGAATACGACACGCAACCTTCGATTTTACATCCGGGTACCTATTTTTTGTTCTAGGTACGAACAGGCTAGGGCAAAGGAGACCGTGCCTAAAGGTCTCGTGGTCGACCCGGGAATCGAACCCAGGAACTCTCGCTTGCGAGGCGAGTGTGCAACCGTTACACCATCGTCCACCCCCATTGATACAGAATGTAATAACTTTCTGTAAATTGAAAGGGTGTGAATATAACGGTCTATAATAATCGCCCTTCCATGATTTTCAGAAAATGGTCGAGACAACTCTTGTATTAAATTTCAGCGAATGCCAGATGGATTTTTTTCATCTGTGAGTGAGCCATAGGAGCCTGAATATTAATAGTCATACATTAACCCTCCCATGGGCGGAACAGCTATTGTGGTTTCAGCAAAATTAAACCTTTTTTTTTTTTTTATTCAGCTAAGAGCAGGTCATAGAGTCTGTTGTCCGTATTCCCGTCGGATGACGAGGCTCCCTAGCACTTCTTCCTTAGCGATTTCTTTTCCAAGCTACAGTACCAATTAATATCCTGTCTATCTGTCTATCTATAGTCATACGCCATAATCTCGTAAGGGGTGGCCGTTTGTCTTTGAGTTAGTCGTTTTGCGGGGAGGGGCACTACCCCTCCACCAACCCACTTGTTGACACGAAGGGAGCACGTATGGGTTTGTTATACGGTTACCACCTAGCGTTGTAAATGGTCTGCTGGCTTACAGGCAACCATTAGGCTTGTCGCCCAATGAACATGGGAACATTTTTTTTCTTTTTTGGGGGGGAGGGGGTATGAGATTTTTATTCATCTTAACCCATTCAATCCGTGTCGAAGTAATCGTTTTATTTCTGTGTTATCAGACGTTTGTATTAAGCTGCTGGGTAAGCTCTGGACTACAGATAACCCCTCCAGATGACACATTATCATTATCTAAATAATAATGATGATTATATATATATATATATTTTTTTTATGCGAGGAAGAAGGAACCAAAGGCCATGAGCCCGCAGTAACAGTTCCCTCCAAGAGAAAAACAAAATACAATAGAGAGCCAAATTCAAGATCCGATCATTTTGAGATGCCTGGACACACTGCGTTTGAAAGACTGGAGATCATAGGCAGGAGGAAATACAGACAGAGGGAGACAGTTCCAGAGCTGACCTGTTGCATGAATGAAAGACTGGGAGTAACGGTTAACTCTTGCATTAGAGAGTTGGACAGAAAAGGGATGAGAGTTTGCTGCCAGACGGGTGCTACGCGCCCGTCGTAGAGGTGGA
Organism: Coenobita brevimanus; assembly: GCF_032717465.1. Taxonomy (NCBI): domain Eukaryota; kingdom Metazoa; phylum Arthropoda; class Malacostraca; order Decapoda; family Coenobitidae; genus Coenobita; species Coenobita brevimanus. The sequence goes on along the minus strand of NC_137061.1, from coordinate 11,480,122 downwards.
GGAATGCAAGCAGACAGTTCAGAGGAGCAGTGACCATTAAAGTAGCGATAGAAAAGAGATAAAGATGCAACAGTGCGGCGAAGAGACAGAGGTTGAAGGGAGTCAGTAAGAGGAGGAGAGTTAATGAGACGAAAAGCCTTTGACTCCACCCTATTGAGAAGAGCTGTATGTGGGGAGCCTCCCCACACATGAGAGTTGTACTCCACACAGGGGCGGATAAAACCCCTGTATAGAGTCAACAATTGTGCAGGGGTAAAGAAAGAGCGGAGTCGGCTTAGCACACCCAATCTCTTGGAAGCAGATTTTACAAGAGATGTAATATGATCTTTCCAAGATAAGTCCCGAGTAAATGAAACCCCAAGCATGTTCAAGGATGATGCAGGATTAATCTGAATATTATTAAACATTAGTGGGCATACCTGTGGAAGATTTTGTCGGGTTGATAGGTGTAAGAACTGATAATGATTATGATAAATGATTATATATAATAATGATATATGATTATATAATATATGATAATCTAATGATCTAATGAATGATGATTTGTTAATTGATGATATGATGATTGATGATATGGTGATTGATGATATGATGATCTAATGATCTAATGATTGATGATTTGATGATTTGATGATATGATCATTGATGATATAATGATGATTGAAAATATGATGATGGATGATATAATGATGATTGATATGAGTGATGATATGATGATTGATGATATAATGATTGATAATATGATGATTGATGATACATAATGATTGATGATATGATGATTGATATGATTCATCACTGACTGACGATATATTCATTGATGATAATATGATGACTGATGATTTGATGATTGATAGTCTAATGATGATGATGATATGATGATTGATGATATGAAGATTCATGATTGATATAATGATGGCTGATAATATGATGATTGATGATATGATGATTGATGTTATGATGTTAACTGATGTTATGATGACTGATGATACAATGACTGATGATGATATTGTGACACTTGAAGAGATGATGACGATGATGACGTCGACGACGACGACGACGACGATGATGATGATGACTATGATGATGATGACAGCCTATCAGCAGCAGGAACAAAACAGAAGGGGTCATGGTGGTAAAGGGGTTGAGATACAGTTTGAAGTGAAGGGGTTGGATGTAAGCTTCACACCTCCTCAGTGCGAGATGCCTTTCCTGAGTACAAGCCAGGGTTCGTAAATAGCGCTCCACTAGAAACTTGGCTTATGTTTTGGAGGGACGGCTCAGTCTGCTGGTGTGGGTGTGGGCGCGGTTGTTGCAACAGAAGTAGGAGATAAATAGGTGATGCAGGGCAGACATAGATATTGGTGAGTTGTCCCCACGAAACACGAGAAATATCCCTCGAAGTGGAAGTGCAGCGTTATATATGGAAGACCCTATAAAAACTTGATAACAGAGAGCCAAATTCAACATCTGTCCATTTCAAGATGCATGGACACACTGCCTATGACTGGAGGTCATAGGCAGCAGGAAATACAGACAAAGGAAGACAGTTCCAGGGCTCACCTCTTGCGTACATGAAGGACTGGGAGTAAGGGTTAACTCTTGCATTAGTGAGCTGGACAGAAAAGGGATGAGAGTTTGTCGCTAGACGGGTGTTACCCGCCCACCGTAGTGGTGGAGGAATGCAAGCAGACAGTTCAAAGAAGCAGTGATCATTAAAGTAGCAAAGAAAAGAGACAAAGATGCAACAGTGCAGCGAACAGACAGAGGTTGAAGGGAGCCAGTAAGACGAGAAGAGTTAATGAGACGAAAAGCCTCTGATTCCATCTTGTTGAGAAGAGCTGTATGTGGGAAGCCTCCCCACACATGAGAGTTGTACTCTACAAAGGGGCACATAAAACCCGTATGTAAAGTCAACAACTGTGCAGGTGTAAAGAAAGGACGGAGTCGGATTAACATACCTAATTACTTGGAAGCAGATTTTACTGGAGGGGTAATATGATCTTTCTAAGATAAACCCCGAGAGAATGAAGCCTCGGGTTTGTTCAAAGATAATGCAGGATTGAGTTGGATATTGTTTAAAATTAGAGGACACTCCTGCGGAAGATTTTGACGAGTTGAAAAATGTAAGAACTGAGTTTTTGAAGCATTAAGAACAAGATTAATTTTATCCCAATCAGAGGTATAAGCCAAGTCAGACATTAGGTGTGCCATAGCCTCATCCCTTGTTTGTTGAAATAGCTGCAGAGATGGATGCTGTGGGAAGCGAATGGAAAGGTGAAGGGTGGAGTCATCAGTGTACGAGTGGATAAGGTTAGATGTACAGCTTTGAAGGTCATTGACAAATAAAATCAAGAGAGTTGGTGATAGGACAGAACACTGAGGAACACCGCTATTCATAGCTCTAGGAAAAGAAAGGTGGCCGTCTACAACAGCGGCTATAGAACGACCAGAAATGAAGCTATAGATGAAGGCACAGATAGAAGGATAGAAATCGTAAAAGGGCAGCTTGGAAGTTAAAGATTTATGCCAGACTCGATCGAAAGCCTTTGAGATGTCAAGTGCTATAGAAAAGCTTCGCCAAAGTACCGAAAAGAGAATGACCAGCAGTCTGAAAGGTAGATGTGAAGATCGCCAGTGGGGGGTCCTTGGAGGAACCCATACTGACAATCAGAAAGGTTGTGATAGGAAAGATGCTTTAAAAACCTTTTGTTAAGATCTGATTCAAAAATTTTTGAACTGCACGATGTCATGCAATTGAGCGATAGTAAGAGGGCTGGGAATATTCCCTCTTCTTTGGGACAGGCTGAATAAGAGGAAATTTCCAGCGAGAAGGGAAAGGTACAAGTTGACAAACAAAGGTGAAAGCGTTTGCCTTGGCAGGGTGTAAACACAAAAACACAGTTCTTGAGGATAACAGGAGGGACCCAATCAGGCCCATATGCCTTGTTAGTACTGAAGCCAGTAATGGCAGAAAATACATCAGTTGAAGAAATTTCAATGTCAGCCATGAGGAAGTCAGAGAGGGGAGTGGTGGAGAAACAGCACCAAAATCGTCTAAAGTGGAATTGGAGGAGAAAGTCTGAGCGAAGAGTTATGCTTTATCAGTAGAAGAAACAGCTACATGACCATCAGAGTGGAAAAGAGGAGGGGAGGATGATGAGCTAACATTGTTAGAAAGGTTAATGGCAAGGTACCAGATGGATCTGGAAGAATTTGAGTTTGAGAATTCAAAGCATTTAGTACGACTGAAATTATTTTTTGCAGAGCGAAGAACAGACTTTGCGCAATGCCAGACAGAAACATAAAAGAGATGAGATTCCAGGGAGTGGGTTGGCTCCGGTACCTTTTATAGGCCCTCTCCTTGTTGTGGACAGCATGAGAACAAGCGTGATTAAACCTTTTTTTTTTTTTTCATTAGTCACAGGATAAGAAAAAGGAATGTATGTTTTCATGCCCAAAAGAATAATCTCCGTAATGTGCGAGGCACACCCAAATGGTTCTTGGCTATGGAAGCAATCAAAGAAGTACAGCCAGAGAGCCTCCCAATCAGCAGCCCCAAAGTGCCAAAGCCACTGCTTCTTGGGAGAGTCCACAGGCCTTACTGAAGCGACAGGGCAGGTTGAGGGGATAAGGGTATGATTGGAGGAGCCCAACGGAGAGAAATGATTAACAGCATAAGCAGAAGAATTAGTTGTAAGGAAGAGGTCAAGTATGTTGGAACTCTCTTCAAGGCGGTCATTGATAGCGGTAGGGTGCTGTACAAGTTGCTCTAGGCCATTAACAATAGAAAAGATGTAGATTTCTTCACCAGGTGGATCAGTGAAAAGAGAGGAGAGCCAATGGTGGTGGTGAACATTGAAATCTTCTAGGATAGAGATTTCAGTGAAAGGAGAAATTAATAGGATGTGTTCCATCGTAGAAGTACGATAAGCAAAGAATTTTCCACAGTCAGTAGAATTAAGGGATAAGTACACAGCAGATAATATATTTAGTCACAGAATGACAGGATAGCCGAAGCTAGAGAGAAGAGAATTCAGAAGCTTTAAGTTCACGAACACGAGAACAAGATATGTTGTTGCGTACATATGAAGGATGTGATGTCATGTGAAGGATGTGGTGACGTTCTTTATATGAAGGATGTGAATACGTCATGTGAAGGATGTGGTGTTATGTGAAGGATGTGATGATGTCATGTGAAGGATGTGATGGCGTCATGTGAAGGATGTGGATACGTTCTTCATGTGAAGGATGTGGTCACGTTATGTGAAGAATGCAGTGAGATTAGCTATGTGGAGGAAATGGCTAGGATTCATGCTTTAGTTTAGACGAGCTTAGCCAGTGCACCTGCCGTATCTAATAATCCTAAGTTATGCAGAAACAATACAAGTTACCTCAAACCAAAAGTGCTACGTCATTTGCGGGGCCATTTGTAAAGTCTAGTGAGGTCATGCACAAAGACACTATTACAATACTCATTTAACTCTTCTACTTTTACTTGGCCTAAAACTGTGACTATGCTGTTACTATTTTGTGTTAGCAGGGAAGGTGATAGTCACGTTGCAGTCTGGCTGGGTGTACTAGTATTTTTTCTTTTACATATGAACAGAGGAAGGAAAAGCAAGTTGAATAAAATACACGAGATTACGGGTGTTCTCCATTCACGAAACATGTGTAACAGTTGGACTTGAACTGCTTAGGTTGAAGAATGGGGGGAAACTATTGTGGAGAAGCGAGTTCCAAAGAGATGCAGTTCTGGGAATAAAAGTATTATGATGCACTAAAGTTCTGCAATCTGACAGTGTAATAGTCCAGTCATGAGCGCTACCAGATGCTCGTGTGGCACGGGGGAAGGCGTGGAGAGGTGGCACAATGGATGCAACTTCGTCTGAGCATTTGCCATAAAAAGTGTCTGTAAAATAATGCAAGGGAGGTAAAATTCTTTCTTACTTGTTGGGGAGGTAGTTCATTTGTAACTGCAGAAAAATAATAATTGTTACATATTTGTTCTGAATTTAGTCCAGTTGTTTTAATGCAACCTCTCCATATCCACTCCACAAGGGTGAGCAATGCTCCAGCTGGGAGTGCACATAACGTTTACAAAATATAGCCAACTGCTCATCAGTGAGGTAGTTGCAGATTGTAAACAATAATCCAAGTATCTTTGAGGCAGTTTTAGCAAGCGATCTAACATGAGAGGTCCAACTAAGGGTACTGTTAAGTGAAACATCGAGAAGTTCAGTCCTTCTAGAGATAGAAATATTAGTAGCATTAAAGGTAATAAAGGAATCAGGCAATATTTGTCAACTAGTAAATTGTATTATCTGGTTTCCCAAACATTAATAAAACAATGGTATTTTGTTCCCATTCTCTGATCTTAGATAAGTCTTGATTTATGAAGATTGCTGTACTGAGTTGGGAGTTAGAGATGTCAAACTCTATAAATGTTTGTTTAAATGTGAAGGAACTGTGAAGCATTGAGTCATGTGCATATGAGTGAATGGGATTTTGGGTGATAAATAAGAGATCATTTAATGTAAATTAGGAACAGGGTTGCAGCCAAGACTGATCCTTGTGGCATTCCGGCATTAACCAAGTGGAAGTTGGAATATATATCATATACTTTTACTCTTGTCTTTCTGTCACTTAGGTATGAGGAAATCAGTGGAACAAATGATGATAGACTGTAGCAAGGGAGTCTGGATATCAGGGAACGGTGCCACACTCTGTCAAAACATTTAGAAATATCAAGGGCTGCTTCATGGGTTTCTCCATTTTGGTCAATTTGATGGATGGCATGAGTCAAAGGATCAAGTAAATGAACAGTCGATCTTTCGTGGCGAATCTCACTAATTAAGTTGTTGGATTCAAGATTTTTAGCAATGTGCTTATTAATTACGATCTCAAGTATTTAATAAAGAGAAGATGTGATGGCAATTGGTCTGTAATTAATCAGAGGGGTCAGAGGAGCTTTCTTTCTTAGAAATTGGGTGGATACTGTATCTTTCCAACAATTAAGGAATGAAGAAGTATGTATGCTTAGTCCGAATAATTTAGCTAGAACAGGATCAAATACTGAGGAACGCTTTTTCAAAACGATTGGAGGAATTCCATCTGGACCTGGAGCTTTGTTGGTTAGTAAATTGTCTGGGATAGAATTTAGGTATCTACTCTGTATCTTTAGTGGAGCAATTTCACAGGAGTTAAGTTCTAGTACAGGGACGTTCTGAGTGACTTCCTTCAAGGCAGAATTTCTGGCAAACGTGCTGGCAAGGATGTTCGCTTTTCCATTAGGGTCACTAATTATGGTGTTTCCATCTGAAGATTTTAGTGTGGGAATGGGTGATTATTGAAAGAACTGATAGTTGACCCGAATATTCTATTGTCATTTGGATTATTTAATAGTTTGAGTGCTTGGTTGTGAAGAAAGTTTGATTTGGCAAGATTTATTACTGATTCGCGTGGTTTCTAGCAATTTTAAACTGACAGGGATTCGACTTTTTTTTTTTTTTTTTTTAAGTAAGAGTTATATGCTACGGACTTTTGCGTCGTTGCTCAGGCACAGATGCTGTCAAACCATTTTGGGGAGTCCAGTCTTTCGGTAAACTGTTGACTGGGTATGAACAGTTCCATACCAGCTTGTATTAAGTCACTAATGTGGGACTGGGTGGAACTGATGTCAGTGGAATGGAAAGACTGCCATGGAATACCAACATCATAATTTCTAAATCCATCCCAGTCTGCCCCATTAAAGTGCCATCTGATCACCCTGACTGGTTCAAATCAGGGAGGTTTGGGGGAAGCGACTAATGAGGCTTTGATGAGATTGTGGTGGAGGGATCCAAGTGGTGACAGTACCTCTATCCTGTACTGGTCTGGCTTATTTGTCAGGAATAGATCCAAGAAATAGACTTTATGGTCAGGATTATCTGGTATTTTGGTTGGTTGGTTTACCAATTACGTGAGATTAAACGATTCTGCAAACAGCTCGTATTCTAGACCAGTATCGTCAGTCCAGGCAGAATACGATAACCATTCTTCATTATGGACTTCAGAATCGTCCAAGAAGTGAAGTCACTGAATGTACAGAGAGGTAGGATGATGAGGAAATGGGAAATGTAAGTTCATTTAACTACGTGGGTAGCATGATGAGTAAGGATGGAAGTTTGGAGGATGAAGTGCTTCAAAGGGTACAACAGAGAAGAAAGTTTGCTGGTTCCTTGGAAGCAGTAATAAGAAACTGGCAATGAGCATGGAAGTAAAACAGTCGATGCATGATAATATTATGATACCAACTCTAACTTATGGAAGCGAAGCTTGGACCTTGTTGGAACGACACAAATCAAGAGTGAGAGCAGTGGAAATGAGTTATTTGAGAGATACATGTGGAGTTACATGGAGAGACAGAGCGACAGATGAGAAAGTGAAGGAGCTTTGTTGTGTGGATGTGAATGAGGATGTGATAGAAAGCGTCAGGAGAAAATTACACTGAGGTGGTTTGCCCATGTGTAGAGGATGGACAGCGAGACTAACTTGGAGAGTGTATGTGAGTGAGGTGGAAGGGGAGAGAGGAAGGGGAAGGCCGAGGATGAGATGGAGGGATGGAGTGGAGGGGTATATGGGAGAGGGGTATGTGAGTTGGGGGGAGGGCAACGAAATGGGGGGTGGGGACAGGACGACATAGAGGCGATTTGTTTGTGGAAATCCCTTACAGGATTAAGGCGCCTGGCAATAGATAGGTAGGTAGAAAATCACCCAAAACGTTATTTTTTGTGGTAAGGGGGAGGAAAAGGTTGGTCAATTGTGTGGATATGGAGTCAAATACGCTGGGTTCTGAAGAAGCATTGGGGCAGCGATAAACTAGACCAGTGGTTCTTAACTTGGGGGTATTTTTTTATTTGTGTCCAACTCTGGGCATAGGCATCACAACCTGCTCCCAAGGCCCAGTAATCCTCCAACATACCATGCACTTCTACACGTCACCACTTCGGAGCTAACGCCCACCGTCCATATTGAATACATGTTAGGACTGTCTCATACAGGACTGGTGTACCGTAATAGTATTAGCGGGGGTATTTATACATGTTGGCGGGTCTTCTGGTAGGTCAGTCAAGTCTGTTATTTTTTTTCTTTTTTGAAATTCAAATCCATAAACTTTTCCCTGCCCCAGCCGGAATTCGAACCTGGGTCCATTAGGATTGCAGGCCACCGCTAGACCGATTCAGCAAAGAAATAGTATACAGTACAATTATCAGGGTATAAAATCACAAGGCTGAGTCGATTAAATAAAACTCGTGTCTCTGGGTAGGTTGGATTCCGATGGGTTGATGTCTTGTGTGGCAAAACAAATATTTTGATACAACCTGGGCGGCAGGACGCGAATTGGTGACGAAACGGTAAGTAATATTAACAATGAACAGATATGGAAGAATATGTTGGATCAAAATCTATCGCCGAATGTCTTAATCTCATAAAGGCTGGCCGAAGACAAAGCACCGCTGTCACCCTCTCCTTTGCCATCTATCTGCCCTGTCTTCGACTCACACTACCTTGTCTCACATACCACTCCACCCCATCCCTCCGCCTCCTGCCCGTAAAAGTAAACTCACAACAACATGGCCATCATCCTTGGCCACAGATGGTGATGATTCCCCACGTCATAGACGGCCACGTCACTGGATAAAAAGGGAGGATGGCTTTGCGCAGGCCCACCTCCACCCAGTGCGGCATGCAGGAGACCGGGGCTAGGAGGAAGCTGAACAGAATAAACCGCAGCAGCTACACGCAAACCAGGGCATACCGCACCAGCAGCGATACAGGCATAGGCTACCTAGTGTGTTTCGTTCACTCATTAACTTTCTTGAAGAGGGATGCCCTCACCTTGTAGCACCAATATTATCACAGCCCGGTTATGTTGCTCACTGTCTTTAACTTTCTTGAAAAGAGATGCCTACACGTTGTAGTGCCAATATTACTACTGTCTGGTTATGTTACTCTCTTTAACTTTTTTGGTGGTGAAGAGGGACGCCTTCACGTGGTGGCACCGATATTACCACTGCCTGGTTATATAAATGTTACTCATTGCCTAACTTTCTTGGTGTTGAAGAGGGACGCCTTCACGTGGTGGCACCGATCTAACCTCTGCTCGGCTGTACACAGGTCCCACAGCTACCTCCTGATCCTCGAAAGGAGGATGGTGGACTGGAGGAAGGGGGGCAACTTCAAGTCTGCTGTCAACCAGGTTCACGTTCAGACGAGCATGGGATAACAACCACCATCACCACGCCAACAACTTTGCAGACGTTCGCTGTCGGCTGCCTGGAACAACTTACTCGATTTCATCTAACGCAAGACCATATCATACAGCTGATAGCAAATCACAGGAGCCTTAGATAGTTGATACGGTCACCATTAGCTTTCTCAAGATCGACACAAGTAACACCAGACGAAACACTGAGCTGAGAGTGAGTCACAGGAGCCTGAGAGTGAAGCAATGAGCAACCTCACCATGTGAGAAGGCCAGGGTTTACTGACAGTGAAAGTGAAAGTGAAGGGAACTGCTTGTATGCCACGACCTTAAAGATAAAAAAAATTATCGGGAGTCTAGTATTCAATTCAAGGTAACTCCAGACGATTTTATTCAACTGATAGTGAGTCATGGGAACCTGCATTTTAATATCAATGCTACTAAACAGAGTACTAGCTAAAAAAAAGAAGAAAAAAGAAAAGAAAAAAGAAAGCCCTTGCTGTCACTGAAAATAATGTACCTTAAAAAGTATGTAAAAAATACTCTCATCAGTAAACAGTCCACCACCCTCGGCCAAAAACAGCGTCGGTCACCCACGTCTCTGATCTTCACGCCTATTTCGCCTGCTCTGGGGTAGAACATTTTCAGGAACACATTTTCGGCCCAGGGTGGCATGATGGTGACACGGGTGATGAGGATGTTGAACGCTGCATACCATGCCAGATCCACCACAAACTGTGCATACTTTTTCACCCTAAACGCAGACCTGCTATACTTCATTCACTTCCACTTGGCCTAAAATTGACATCTCTCCACCTTGAATGCCGAGTTGTTGGAGTATATTCACACTTGAGTATGATGCTATTGTCAGTTTGTTTTTATCTGACAGAACTGAGCCAATCTCACTATTTGAATACAAAGTCGTGGTTACATAATATGTGATGAGCCTTAGTTATGACGTAGAAATGTCTCCTTGGTTACTAGTCTAATTTATCCTTAGGTCTGACTACATCTGGCCACCAGCTAAGTGAAAATGAATTACAGATTTGTGTTATATGAAAAGAAACTGGCTATGGTCACGAAGTATGGGGGACTTGTGAAGCTGCCTACCGCCAGAGGCCACCACTGTTAGCAGCTTCTCCGCCCCGAGTACGTGTTCAATTACCGTGATTTTTCTCTGTTGGTGTGAGAACCTGTGTGGCAAAATACCACCATACACTACTGAAGTCATGAAAAAGCTTCATAAGAAAAACATAACAGAGGAAAATACATCGCTCTCCTTTTATTTTCCCGAAAACGAAGCTTAAATTTTGAAAACCTGGCACTTATATAATTATTCTTTTCGTCGTTTGTAATAAAGCTGTTTGTTTGTTTGTTTGTATGTTTGTTTGCCTGTTTGTTAGCAGGATTACTCAAAAACTAAAAGAGAGATTTGAACCAAATTTGGTGGGTAGATAGCCCATGTCCCAGGGAACAGTCGGTTAACTTTTGGGACCGATCCGGGTCGTATTACAGACTCTGGATCCGGAAAACACTTTTTGCAAAACCATAATCAGTGATGTGAAAACGTAACTCATTATGAAGAGAGATTTGTAAATTATGTTGCCCTTGTGTAGTTGGTATGAATGGTGTGCCTGGAAGAAATGAAAATGGGGAACGAATGATAGGGATGCGCGTTGAGCGAGAGATGGTGATTGGAAATACCCTGTTTGAGAAGAAAGATATTTATCACTATACATGGGTGAGACAGGAGGGTGGAAGGGTTGTTGATAGAGCATTGATGGACTATGTGGTTGTGTCCAGGAATGTAATAGGAAGATTGTTGGATGTGAGAGTTCTGAGAGTGGAGGGTGGAGGTATGTCTGACCACTACCTGATGGAGGGAAAGTTAAGAGTAGGTAAGAGATGGGTGAGAGCTAGGAGGGTTAGGTGTGGCAGGGAGGTTTTGATAGTGAGTGAGTTGGATAAAAGAGAGAAAATGAGAGAGTATCAGGAGAAATTGAAAGATGAGTGAAACGCAGTGGTAGATCAGGAAAATGGCAGTGTGGAGGAGGAATGGCAGTTGTTTAAGAGTGCTGTGGTGGGGCATGCGGAAGAGGTGTTTGGTGTGAGACGTGTGGTTGGTGGTGTAAGAAAAGGAAGTGAATGGTGGTGCGAGGAATAAGTATGGCTGTGGCTGAGAAGAGACGTGCATATGAAGTGTGGCTGCAGAGAAAAGATGAGGTGTCATATGAGAGGTATAAGGAAATGAGGAATAGGGCGAGAAGGGCTGTGCGTGATGCTAAAGTGGCAGCAGGTGAGAGGTGGGGTAGACGGTTGACTGAGAACTTTCAACAGAATAAGAAAATGTTTTGGAAGGAGGTGAAAAGAGGGCCAAAGGGAGAGTCTGGGAAGGAAGAGCGAGTAAAAGCAGAGGATGGAAGGATGTTAATTGAGATGGATGCAGTAAGGAAGAGATGGGCAGAGTATTTTGAAAGATTGTTAAATGTAGGGGAGGGAAGGGAGGCTGAGATTGTGGCAGATGGAAGGGTGCAAGGCATAAATGTGTTGGGAGAGTTAAATGATTCTGTGATCACGAAGGAGGAAATGCAGAAGGCAGTAATGGAGATGAAAAAAGGGAAAGCTGTAGGTATGGATGGGTGTGCTGTGGAATGCCTGAAGGGTGGTGAAGAGACTACTGTTGACTGGTTAGTAAGATTGTTGAATGTGTGCTTTGTGAAAGGTATGGTGCCAATTGACTAGGCAAGTGCTTTTGTGGTCCCGTTGTATAAAGGTAAGGGTGATAAGTATGCATGTACTAGCTTTAGAGGTATAAGTCTGTTGAGTGTTGTAGGTAAGGTGTATGGTAGAGTGCTAATTAAGTGTTAGAAAGGGCACAGAGGGAGTGATTGGTGATGAGCAGTGTGGCTTTAGGAGAGGGAGGGGATGCGTGGATCAGGTGTTTGCTGTGAGACAAGTGTGTGAAAAGTATTTAGCCAAAGGCAAGGATGTGTTTTGGGCATTCATGGATTTAGAGAAAGCATATGATAGAATTGATAAGGAGGCTTTGTGGACGGTTTTGAGATTGTATGGGCTTGATGGTAGGTTAGTAAAAGGGGTGAAAAGTTTTTATGTAAATAGTAGAGTGTGAGTAAGAGTAGGTAATAATGTGAATGATTGGTTTCCCGTGAGAGTAGGGCTGCGGCAGGGATGTGTGATGTCACCTTGGTTGTTTAATAATTATATGGATGGTGTTGTAAGGGAGGTGAATGCAAGAATGTTAGGTGGAGGTCTGAGTCTGGTGAATGTTGATGGTAGAGAGTGGAATCTGAAGCAGCTGCTGTTTGCAGATGATACTGCACTGGTGGCTGATTCAGAGGAGAGATTGAGACAGTTGGTAGAGGAGTTTGGAAGGGTGTGTCAAAAGAGGAAATTGAAAGTAAATGAGAATAAGAGTAAAGTGATGAAGTGTACGAGGTTGGTAGATGGTAGGAGGATGAATATAGTTTTGAATGGTGAGTTGCTTGAGGAGGTAGAGTGTTTTAAGTATTTAAGGTCGCATGTTGCTGTAGATGGAAGAATAGATGCAGAAGTGAAGTTCGGAATGAATGAAGTAGGAAAGGTGCTGGGAGGAATGAAAAAAATGTTTAGATATCGTTCGCTTAGAATGGATGTAAAGAGAAGGCTGTATGAGGGTGCTGTGGTACCGACTGCGTTATATGGGGCTGAAACATGGAATATGGGTGTAGCAGTGAGGAAAAGTTTGAAGGTAATGGAGATGAGGTGTCTGAGGAGTATGTGTGGAGTGACATGTATGGATCGAGTGAAAAATGATGAAATGCGAAGGAGAACTGGAGTTGTTCGGGAGATGGCTGATCGAGTTGGGCAGAGGGTGTTGCGATGGTTTGGGCATATGGAGTGAATGGATAATGAGCGATTGGTGAAAATGATAACTAGATTTGATGTGAGAGGTGTAAGGCTGCGAGAGAGATCACGAACAGGATGGATGGACAGTGTGAAGAGAACGTTGGATGCGAGAGGGATGTCTGTTGAGCAAGGAAGAGTGGCTGTGAGTGACAGAAATAAATGGAGAGAAATTGTGAATGAATAAATGATGACGCAGCCCTGAGGGGATATTCTTCTGCATTTGATCTGATCAGCTGATCAGGTCAGGTGCGGGTAAGGGGATGGGTCTATTATGATGTGGCAGGGGTAAACCAGCTCTGCTGTCAGGTCCTGCTGCGGATGTCGCTGATTGCACTGCGCGGTTGACCCTCGTGCGGTGTGGTGCAGTGAGGATCTGTCCCTTCTTCCCTTTGGGGCTAAGATGCAAATGAATGTATTTGAGAGTGTGTCGTCCTGCCTCGGCTACCTCCCTTTCCTTGGGGGAAGCAGCCTAGGTATATAGATGATAGATAGATTGTTGGAGAGGTGCGCTACACTGAGTGCCCCTCTAGTTTCTCAAGTACGGTTCCTTCACACAATTCTCTGTTTCTGCACTCCACTGAGTACTCCTCTAGTTTCTCAAGTAATATTCTTCACACACTCCTCTGTTCAAAGTTTACGGCAGATAAAACTGATAAACAACCTGATAACAGGCCTAATGACAGGGGACTTCACCACCAGAGGACCGAACATAAACAAATCATTGCTGTGTGCGGCTCATATGCCTAGTTTTTCCTCTGATCCTTGCCTTCCAACACCCTTCTGTCATTGTAGGGAGCAACATAAAGGTCTAGTGCTTACTTTGCCGTTGGTTGTGGTTTTCTGGTGTTTGGACTTAGCCTATACTTTTGGGGGAAGATTCAGTACGGCAGATGGAGCCCCCCTGGTCGAGTTTTCTCGTTTCTGCGCATGCGCGGTACAATCTGTTTGACATCATGGACGAGTCACTTCACTTCCTCTGCTACCATTGGTCTGTTCTGTCGTGCTGGTGAAGCTGACGCCCTGCTCACCCTGCTACCTGCCTAGGTGTGCAGCATGGAGTACTCGGGCCCAGCCACCCTCTAGGACCTTGAAGCTGACCTGGCACTGAGTGACGAGGATGAAATGACTCAGAGTGACTGGTCACAGCTACCACAAAGTAGTAGACCCTCCCCGCCTCGTGCAGCTTGTTCAATCCACCCAAATTTCGCCATTGCTTCCTGCCTCTACACCTCCGGTGTTTGCACCCAGGGCTGACTACATCAAGCTTTTATTCAAAGACAACCCAACTGTGGACATCAAACTTCGATGGTTGTCTGAGGTCAACCGTGCTTTTCACCTTGACCACATCCAAGCGGAGGTCAAGATGTCTGCCATCACTTCCCATTTTGTCTACATCTCCAGACGTCGTAGGGACATCGTAGATAACGTAACTAAAGGAGGGTTCCTATCCCTTTCTTTGGAAATTCAAGACTCATCTGGGAGGCCCGCAAGTTTCCTGCTTACCTCCTTACACGTCATCCTGTCTGCACTGATTCCAACTTGGCCAAGGAGCTGCCAGGTATCTACTCAGCCCGACATTTCCACCAAAATGGCACTTCTATTAACCGGCTGGTAGTCACCTGGAGCCTTCCTCACCCACCACCACTAACTGTCACCTTCAGCTTCCTTCCATGCCTCCCGTCTTATGAGTTTTGCAAGATGAAGGACGAGCAACTGTGGTGCTTTCGATGCTGGGTCATTGGTCACATCTCTCGGTATTGCTCTGTGTCAGAACAGTGTGCATGGTGCTCTGGCCAACACGACTCTCGGACGTGTCATCACCGACCCCCTCCACCTGCTTCTGATACAGCCTCGATGCAACCCAACCCACCACCTCCAGATACCTTGCACTGGAAATGTCCCTGATGTTATCAAGAAGGGGTTAACGTTTGGCATAGCCGCACTTGACACTGGGCTAACCCTGCCCCCGTTGCTAAGGATGGGGCTCCACTAGTGTCACCACCACCACTCCGTGCTGCTACTCTCTCTGTCTCCACCGTAGGTTTGGACTCAGCTGCAATCACTGAACTTCCTTATGCTCTTGCCATTCTCAGGACTCGAATTAGCTCACTTACGGCATGTTTCGATGCAATAGAAGCCCACATTGATGGCTTGGTTACCAAGCAAGCCACACTTGAGGCAACATTAAATTCACTGGTTGAATCACAACAAGTCATCATTACGACTGTCACCACCCTTATGGAGAAGCTGGACTCCATTGTCACTCCCATTGGACGACTGAATGCTCCCCCCAGGGAGTCTTCCCCTCGTGGCACGCCGCGTAGCACTTCTCATGCCACCACCACTTCCTCATCTGGCCCTCAGAAACATCATGGCAAAGTTCGCCTGTGGTGTTACTAACCGGTCTAAACTTACTGCACTCAAAGGATATGTATACAGTCGCCACCCAGATATCATTTTCATTCAGGAATCCATTGTTGGTCGTGCGCTACTCGGGGTAGAGGCACCCACCCACTCTCAGTGGCTGTTTCTTACGTCCATGAAGTTAGAAATGGACTTGTCGCGTATGTCCACTCCTCAATCCTGCACCGTTTCCTCCAAAGCTCTTTAGACGACGAGACAACCTTCGAGCTTCTCAAGGTCACCATTGGAAGTGGCACAGTTCGGTTGTGCCAGGCAGGTTGAGTACAGCTGCTCTCCCAGCTTCCACCATCCGTGGCATGATATACATGGGGGATTATAATGCCCGACACCCTGCTTTGGGGGACCTTTTTGCCACCGTTAACCATAACGGGACTAAATTTCTTGAGTATATTCGTTGTAATCAGTTCACCCGCTGGGACACCAGTGGGGCCACACACTCTCAAGGAGGCACACTAGATCACGTCCTTACATCCGGTCTCGTGGCGTCCTGGGTCAGGTGTTCATCTATCCCTGTGCTCCTCTCTGATCACATTGCTCTCAGCCTTCATTATTCTCTCCCTGCTACACCTTCTTCTGTACACAGAAGCACTCGCATTGCAATCCCACCCAAGCACTGCCCTACATACATCTCTCATATGACCAACCTTCTTCCCACATTCGACCTTCATTGTCCCGAAAAGTTGTATTTATCACTTGTCAGCTCCATGCATGACTTCAACACCCATTATGTCAGCAGGCCACACATTATGCACCATCATGATGCCCACACCTGGACACTGGATAATCGCATCGCTCAGGCAGAGAGGAAGGCGATGGAAGACGGTTTTGCCTTTCAAAGACGACCTTCCCCCGAGAGTCTCCATTGGTATCGATTGTCGAGGGATGATCCAGATGCTCTCCAGCACTGCATTTATACCGATTCGTGGCATAAACTTACCGATTGCATCAACCATCAAACGGCTGTTGGTTCCATGTGGCATCTTATCAACAAGGTTGTCAAGAAGAAGCCCCCTAGTGTCCTCCACCACAGTCCAGCATAGTACGCACAGGATCTTGTAGATGCCTGGTCTGCACAGTCACGGGTTTGCGCCCTTCTCGCACACATACAGGATGTGCTTTCCACCCAGAAACACTTTTGTGCACTCACTGCACTCCGTCTCACAGCCACTTTACTTAGGACAGACGATGAGGATGATCTGGCTAGAACTGAAGATGAATTGCAACAGGCCCTCGCCAGTGGTAGGGTAACGGCTCCAGGTGATGATGGCATCACTTTTTCTTTCCTCTGTGCCCTTCTGAAAGTTCCTGGTAATCCCCTTCTCCAGCTGTTAAACCTTTGCATCCGTCTGGGATACGTGCCACAAGCCTGGACCCACAGTACAATCTTGCCTATTCCTAAACCTGGCACTGATAAATTCCGACCTGTTTCCCTCACCTCTTGCTTCAGTAAAGTACTGGAATCCATCCTCCTCACAAGACTCTTGTTTAGGCTGCAGGACAAGCTATCTCCCTGACTGTACAGCTTTTTACCACAGTGAGGGACACATCACTGCCTCATGGGGCTATACACCCTCCTATCCCCCACCAGTGTAGTGGCCAGTGTTGTAGGTCTCGAGACCAGTTTGATGTGGTCTTGGTCTTGATCTTGGTCTTGTTTGATGTTGTCTTGGTCTTGCTGGAGTTCTGGCTCGAGACCAGGTCAAGACCAGCATTACAAAAGTGCATCGCGGTATGGGGAAGGTCGGAATTTATGATCATACACAGAGAAAAACCATGTCTGATTTGATTCACGGCGCCCTATACAGCGTTGTACTGTCAATAGATATTGCCTCTCTAGCACTACAGTGATGATGCATGAGATGAGCTCTGCGAGTGCCGATAGTGCGTGCAAGTTGAGTGAGTATGCATGATGTGACCATTCTCACAGTGATAATCTCTGTTTGTACGCACGCATGTTTACAGCTTTGTTCACCTCCGTGTACTTCATATATGTGTATGGTGTATGCAATCCCTGCACCCTTCATACACGTACACCACAGGTTTAGCTAGTTCGCTCGGAAAACGTAACCACAAAAATTTCTGTTTTCCTATGTTTGTTTCTTGATGCCAATGAAGCAATGAAAGCAGAAATATTTTACCTAGATAGTCAGTTGTTCACATATATAAAATTTTTGATATTTCCTCCCTTACAGAGGCATAGCCAGGATTTTGGAGCGATGGGGGCCAAGTCAGACATCAGTGGCTTCCAACCTTTGGAGTTATGACCCTTCAGAGCTTCCAAATGGCTATCACGGAGGCTTGCAGTGACTTCTGTGACCTTTTTAGAAGAAATCAGAATATTTTTTTATTGTTTCACAGCCACCGTCGTATTTCATACAACTTATTCACTTATGAGCGAGGGGCCATGGTCATGTGGCCCAGTGGCGTTTCTAGTCCCACTAAAGTGGTGGGGCGACCTGGGGGCCGATTAATCATCTGTAGTAGCAAGAAGGACAGTGAGCAGACTCGAATGAGGGCACCTTTCAAGGGGGAAAGTTAGTGAAAACTGTTCTCTTAAACAAATGATGAGTATGACCATAAGAAGTACTTGGAGCACTTATGGAAGTAAACAATATAGTTTATATTTATGAAAATTTTTTGCTTCCCACCTCAGTATTCCGAAACCCCTTCGGTCTCCTTTGTAAATATCCTGAAAAATAGGTAGTCCCCCTCGACTGTTCATGAGAAACAAAAGATGAATATGTTGTGCATGGAACGTTTGGTCATGGGCAAAGCTCGGAGAGAAGTGCGAAAATTAGTCTCCTGAAAACCAGCTATCGCATGAGGAAGATACAGCTATCCATGAGCACGATGGCACTGACAAAGTATGCAACACCGTACATTATAACTTCAAAACCGTAAGTTCAAAAGTTTAAAACTTAAAAAACTTTCAAAAGCGTAACATCGGTGTGCAGGGCCATAGAGAGCTATGACCGCGCCCTGGGGTGCCTGGAAAACGTTCGACACGGTCCAGAAAAAGCAGAAAAATTGTCACAGTCCTGGTGTGGGCCCTGATCCCTCCATACTCTTGAGTTTTGGTCCCGGGAATTATCCCCATTGCCCTCTTCCCTCTTTCATTCTTCTTAGTAATTGTCTTCCCAGAAACTCCTCGTCGTCATTCAGTCATGTGCGATAATGGACTTAAATTCGTTTAAAAGGTGTTGAGTATACCATCAATACATAATCTGCAACTGAGTGATTGGGGTACTAGTGCACTCACTCGAAGGGCCGAGATGCCCGTGAAAAATGACCAGCCGTGCAGCACCTGCAGGCTGTGGCTACTTTTCATTTATTCAGCAGACACATAAATTCTTGGTCTCGGTCTTGGCCTTGGTATCGGAGAGTCTGGTCTTGGTCTTGGTCTTGGTCTCGGAGGATCTGGTTTTGGTCTTGGTCTTGGTCTTGGAGGGTCTGGTTTTGGTCTTGGTCTTGGTCTCGAGGTGCCTGGTCTTGACTACAACACTGGTAGTGGCATTCATTGATTTAAAGAGTGCATTTGATGTCGCCAACAGAGACATCATCCTCGACCAGAAGTGGATTTTGGAGTTAAGGGAAACCTGCTGCGATGTATACGTGGTTACCTGTCTAATAGGTCCTCTCATGTTCTTTTTAAGGGCGCATAAAGCACTGCTAAGAATTTCAAGCTTGGTACTCCACAAGGTGGTATCCTTAGTCCTTTTTTTGTTTAATATCCTCATACATCATCTACTCACCCTCCTTCCTGACATCTTTGGAACACGATTACTTGCTACGCTGATGACATCTGCATTCACTCAAATTCCCAAGTAGATCTGCAACGTTTCCTTCACTTGTTTCATGAGTCGCCTTCCAAATGCAGACTCATTATCTCTCCAGAAAAGAGTAGAATCTTAACTTCCCATCCAGCAAGAACACTGCCTGTATTCTCTGTTGGGGATTGTGTTATCCCTCTGTGCACGCAGTACCTTTATCTGGGGGTGCCTGTACGGATTTCTCCCTCCATTCCTGCAAGACAACGAGTGCATCCGACTGTTCAGGATCTGCTGACCCGGCTACGGCGACACCTAAAACCTCTCAAGTGGCTCACTAATTATGCTGCCAGGGTGTCTATTCCTGTAGCACGAATCATATACATAGTATTCATTCGATCAGTTGTTGATCATCTCTCCCCTGCTCTTTGTCAACTTCTCAGAACAACCTTACAACCTCTTGAGAAGTTCCAAAATGCAGTAATGAAACTCATCCTGGGCTGCCCTGGCTCAACCAGAATTGTCAACATGCAACTTGAACTCAACCTTCCACCACTTGTTGAGAGAATATACTCCGTGGTTACATACTTCAGCATCAAGTGCCTGCATTATCCTCACCTTTCACACCACTACTCTCACATCATTCGGATTTCCCTTGATCCCACTGCACCGACGCCTATGCTTTGCAGTGGTGGCTGCACACTAGTTAATACTGCTTGTTCAAAGGTCCGACGGCTAAACATCAACGTACCAGTGCATGCTGAGGAAGTGGACTATGGTGTTCCACCTTGGCAGACCCCTGTGCCAGCTATCTCATACACTCCGGCTCTCCAAGACTGACCTGCCTCAGCTTCTGAAACAGCTAGCTTTGGAGACCATCGCCAGGCTGTCATCTTCCTTCCCATCGGCCCACCATATCTACACTGATGGCTCCCTGCTGGAGGATGGCAGTCCTCGCTGTGCTGTATTTTCCCCAAGTCTGGACCCACCTCAAGGGGGCTGGTTGGGCCATCGACTGCCAACCTTGTCGAGCTCTATGTATTGCAAACTACATGGACTCCTGGATGCAGTTACTTTATTAATACGGACGAACAACAGTGGCTTGATCATCTGTGACACACAGCCGGCCCTCCATGCCCTCTCCTCTCCCAGGCCTGCATATCGACACCTCGTTATGCAAATTCTCCGTCAATTGGCGACTGCCCGCAATCGTTCGGTGTTGGTGTACATTCTGTGGATTCCCTCTTATATTATTCTCACAGCCAACAACACCACTGACCTCCTTGCAAGGACTGCCGTGTGGACTGGATCCGCTCGCTGTGGATGCTACATTTCCTACAAGCAGATAATAAGCAGAGCAACCTCCTGCCCTATTCTCCACCGTAGAAATGCTGAGAGGGCTCACAGTGCATCCATCCAACATTATGACCACTTTCTCTCTCGTCCCCATAGATATCGTCACAGTGGTCTTATGGTTCGTCGACAGAACGTGGTGTGTGCCCGCCTCAGACTGGGCTGCCAACCTGTGTGGCAGGTGGCTGGGGCAGGCAATGCACCTCATTTATCCTCCTGTAAGCTGTATGACGCACCCAATGCCGACACCCTTGACCATTATTGCCTGCAATGTCCACTTGTCTTTGATTTAATACCACACGGACTCACATTAGTGGACACTTGTAAACATATGTTGGAAGATGATGACCTAGATGTTATTCTCATGCGTCATCCACACTTTGGTGGGTGTTAATTTGTTACAGCTTGACAGCGTGTCCTGCGTGGCACGAGATCATCTGTACTCACCTCACATATGGCCACGTGGGACTGTACTAGGTTTGTCGCCGTCGGGCGAAATAAATTAATCAAATCAAATCAAGCCTAGCGACAGGAATGTTCAGAAAACATTTTGCACAGTGGTAGATCTACCCAGGGCAAGAGTTGACGGAACTTGGCATATTGGTAGGCATTTACCCAGCCATTTAATAGGCAGAGTGGAACCCCCATGACCACAATGTCATATACTCGTACAGTACACACACACACACACACATACACACACACACACACACATATAGATATATATATATATATATTGCCAGATGCATTAATCCTTTTTACAGGATGGCCACAAACAAATCGCCTCCACGTTACCCTGTCCCCTGCCAATTCACTGCCCAGCTCCCAACTCACACCCCGTCTTTCATATACTTCTCGACTCCATCTTTCCATCTCATATATATATATATATATATATATATATATATATATATATATATATATATATATATATATATATATATATATATATATATATATATATATATATTGTTACGGAACAGAGAGAGATATATTGTTACGGAACAGAGAGAGATAATGAACACTTCAAGTGAGAATACTAAAATTACTACTGTCCCGCAAAGTTCCAGGTTCAAAACAAAAGAGTTAGGTAAAATTACAAGTTAAAGTTTAATGCTCAAACTAACAACTAAACATTCAGGACTCATAAGGATAATGTAATGGCAAAACAGGTTACATATATGGTTAACTGCAATAGTCTCTATTAACACGAAATTAGCAAGAGCAAATTTACCTAAGTCAGCCCTGATAAAATGGGAAAACCGGATAATGCTCAATTAAAGCAATATATAATATTATTACAGATACAAAATATTACTAATACTGGCTGTCAGTAAAAATTTTACCAGGCTTACGAATTATCGCCTTATGCTATACAGTACAAGAAAAATGGTAATAACACTTATACTCAAATTATACAGCAGCTACATGGTTGGAGACTTCCTGAGCACTCACAAAAATAATAATATATAGGGGAGGACAGAGATGTGAACAGAATGAGGAGTAGATCTAAGTCGCAACTAATGCAGAGACTGAGTTCATTATATAGGGGGTCGGCAGAGCTTGATTGAACTTGAAAGAAGGACGCGCAAATGAAGGCATAGAGGACAAAGAGTTGACACTCCTGCTCTGCACAACAGAAAGAACGACTTACTCTATTATAAGGGGGAGAAGTGGGGAGTGAGGTAGAACACGCAAGCCTGGTCACTATGGAAGGCACGTGGCGAATCGTGATCAAACATGCAGCATACTGTACATTAGAATTATACAAAGGATGATGAAATAATAGGCTATGTAACACCTCCCCACAAAGAAAAAGAAATTTACAAAGGAAATTTCTTATTACTCTAAAACAATCTGCCTAAAGTCTAGTTAAGCAATCTGCAATAACATTTTCTTTCCCCTTGACATGTTGTATGTCTAATGAATACTCCTGAAGAAGTAGACTCCATCTTGTCAATCTCTGATTTTTATCTTTAAACTTACTAAGGAATTTCAGTGGGTTATGATCGATATAAATGACTATGGGGTCAAAAACAACACAAATAAAATGAAAAATGCTGTAAACCCAAAATCAAAGCCAAAAGCTCTTTCTCAATAGTTGAGTAGTTCTTTTGAGGTGGAGTGAACTTCTTACTGTAATAAGATACAGGGTGTTCAATACCCTGATCATCCTCTTGCAGCAAAACAGCCCCAGCTCCTGTATCACTTGCATCAATAGCCATCTTAAAAGGCTTAGCAAAATTTGGAGTAGCGAGCACTGGCTGACTTAATAGGATAACTTTAAGTTTACTGAAAGAGGATTCACAGTTATCGGTCCAGACAAATTTAACACCCTTTTTCAGTAGGTCTGTAAGTGGTGATACAAGAATTGAAAAGTTAAGAACAAATCTCCTGAAATAACCTACCATTCCCAAAAATCTTTGTAGCTATTTCCTACTTTTAGGTCTGGGAAGATCACTTATAACCTGAACCTTAGCTCCGGGTGGTGCAACGTGTCCATCACCAATTACGTACCCAAGGTACTGAACTTTAGCTTGACCAAACTCACACTTTGATAAATTAGCTACAAGATTAGCCTGAACCAAACGCTCAAGAAATTTACTGACATGGCATAGGTGATCTTTCCAGCTGTCACTGAAGATTAATACATCATCAATATAAACAACACACCCTGCCAAACCCTCTGTTACAACATTCATGCACTTCTGAAAAGTGACTGGTGCATTCTTCATACCATATGGCATTACAGAACATGCAAAAGTCTTTCCTAGTGTTACAAAACATGAGATCTCCCCAGCACGTTCAGTCATAGGTACTTGCCAGTATCCCTTTAACAAATCAAACTTACTTATGTACGTAGCCTTTTCGATCTTGTCTATGCAATCTTCCACACGAGGGAGAGGGTAAGTGTCTGTTTTGGTTATCTGATTAACATGTCTGTAGTCGATGCAAAGCCGCTGTGACCCACCTGGCTTAGGGACTAGAGTGACAGGAGAACTCCACTCGCTCTAACAGGGCTCAATCATCTTGTGGTCCAACAGGTAGCCAAGCTCCTTCTGGATGAGAGGAACTTTCACTGGGTTCACACGGTATGGAGGCAGTTTAACTGGCTTTGCGTCTCCAACATCGACATCATGCATCAACACAGTGGTTCTTCCTGGAGTGGCACGGAACACTTGCGGGTACTCCAGCAGTAATGCCAAAAACTCCTTCCTTTCCTCGGGAGCTAGATGAGAAAGCTTAGTCTGGAGATCATTCATGATATCAGGATTCTTCCCCAAACTATCACTCAGGCTCATACTGCATGGGAGAACTTCACTTGCAGACTCGGGTGGAACAGCTACAGTGCAGACTGGGTTATTTTCGTCCTGCCTGTGATATAACTTTAGCGTGTTGATGTGACAAAGTTGCTTGTTCTTTCTACGATCTGGTGTGGCGATGACATAGTTGACATCACTGAGTTTCTTCTCCACGAAATAAGGACCACTAAACTTGGCTTGAAGAGGTTACCCATGCACCGGTAGCAGAATCAAAACCTGATCTCCTGGCTGAAAGTGGCATAACCTGGACTTCTTATCATACCAAGTCTTCATCTTCTCCTGAGCAGCTCCTAAATTCTCTCTCGGCAGCTGTAAAGCAGTGGACAGCCGTTCTTTGAACTTCATCACATACTCCAGCAGGTTGACGTCATCTTCCTCCGACAGCCAGCATTCCTTGAGTAGCTTAAGGGGTCCTCTTACTTCATGGCCAAACAGTAGTTCAAAGGGTAAGACGCCCAGTGATTCATTTGGAGAATCTCTTGCGGCAAATACAACGAATGGAAGACCTTTATCCTAGTCTTTCTGATGTTCCAAACAGTATTTCCTGAGCATCGATTTGAGTGTTTGATGATATCTCTCCAACGCTCCTTGGGTCTGGGGATGGTAAGCTGAAGACGTGATCTGGGTGATGCCCAACTCTTTCAGAGACTGCTTGAAAACATTTGACATGAAATTACTTCCCCGGTCTGACTGTACCTCCTTGGGCAGACCAAACTTGAAGAACCCTAGCATTTCCTTAACCACATTCTTTGCTGAGATATTTCTAAGTGGAATGGCTTCAGGATAACGAGTAGCCATATCAATTAGGGTCAACACATAAGAAAATCCTAAAGAAGTCTTAGGAAGAGGGCCCACAATATCCACCAACACACGGGTGAATGGCGCCTCAAAAGGAGGAATGGGAACTAGAGATGCAACCTTTTCGGTCTCATTACACTTCCCCACAACTTGACAGGTGTGACAAGACTTACAATACCAGGAAACATCTCTGAAGATACCTGGCCAGTACAAGTGTTTCAAAATGCGTGCCACAATCTTCTTCACTCCAAGGTGTCCTGCCAAACTGGAATCATGAGCCACTCTAATGATATCCTGCCTATAAACACGAGGGATGACAACTTGATGTACAACCTCCCATTCACAGTTGGCTGATGCTGTTGGGGGTCTCCACTTTCTCATAAGTGCTCCTGACTTTATATAATAACAAGTAGAAGCACCAGCTGACCCTTCCTTACTGCAAGCAGAGTTAGCTAGACTTTTCAACTCAGGGTCAGCAACCTGCAACTCAACCAACTCTTGACGAGACAAATCATCAACACTACGAGGTACTGCCTCATCTGGTGAGTGGTCCACATTAGCAAGAAAGGTGTCAGCTAGGATAACATCATCATCATCATTATCCTCTAAGTCACCAGTAACTTTAGACTTAGCCCTAGTGACAGCACATGCAGAGAACACATCAGGGACATCACAATCCCGGGCCGCAGTCACTGGTTCACTAGACAACTGAGGAGCTGGACACACTTGACTTCCACCAATATCATTTCCAAGTAAGAAAGTTACACCTGATATTGGGAGTGTCTCAACCAACCCAACCATAATAGAACCATTAACAAAACCAGACTCTAAATTCACTCTGCACAGAGGGACAGACAAGTAATTATTCCCTACACCTTGTAAGATTACAGTTTCATCAGAGGAATTAACATTAGAGCCTAGAACACTGGTCAGCATAAGGGATTGGCAAGCACCTGTATCACGATATTTTTTAACTGATTTCCTGTCATTACTGTCCAGAGGACTGACAAAACCATCAGACAGGAAATTAGCACATGAACTCTTGAGAGTGTCACCCACGTTACTGCTCAAAAGAGGAGCTTCATCATGAGAATTTAATTTACCCCTCAAAGCAGGTTCAGTTAACTCAGTTAAAGAATTCTGGGAACTCTCAAGGGTGGACACTAGACCAATTGACTGAATATTTAAAGACTCCTTTTTGTTCACATCACGCTGTCTCCTGAAACATTTCTCCGTAGTATGACCAAGCTTACTACAATAAGTACATTTACTTTTCTGAAATCTAGAGGTGGAGCTGGTATTTACTTCCTGAGAAACATCTTTATTCTCTTTCCTGTTACCTGTACTCTGAGTAGAGGCAACGTACTTACTCTCAGCTTTCCTTTTTTCTTTAGAATGTCTCTTGTGAGTGAGAACATATTCATCAGCTAAAACTGCAGCATCAGACAAATTATCTATTCTATTCTCATCAAGATATAGGCTTAAATCTTTATTAATACACCTTTTGAAGTCCTCCAGCAAAATCATCTGCTAATTTTTATCAAAATCAGAATTTACATTCTTAGAATTTAACCACTGCTCTAACAGATCTTCTTTGATTTTTGCATACTCAACATGGGATTGCTTATCTTGCTTATAAGTTGTCCTAAACTTTACTCTATAGGCTTCAGGAACAAGCTCATAGGCCTTAAGACTCAAGCTCTTAACTACATCATAATTATCAGATTGATCCTGAGGCAAAGATGCATAAGTTACTTGAGCTTTACCGGTGAGAACACTCTGAAGGAGTACTGGCCAATACTTTTGGGGCCAATTAAAACCTGTAGCTACCCTCTCAAACAACTGAAAATACTTTGTTAAATCAGACACATTAAAAGGAGGGACAAGTTTAACATTTTTAGCCACATCAAAATCATCAGAGCTAGATGATCCAATTCCACCTTTTTTCATGCGATACTCATGGTCTGCCTGAATCCTAGCAAGTTCAATTTGTGCCTGAGCCTGTGCCTGTGCCTGTGCCTCCTGAATACGAGCCTGAGACTCAGCCTCCTTAGCACGTGCCTGAAACTCAGCCTCCTTAGCACGAGCCTGAAACTCAGCCTCCTTAGCACGAGCCTCCTGCAGGGCTAGCTGTAACTTAGCTATTTCAATCTGCGTTTGCTCATCTGAAGGAGTTACATTAAACAAGCTTTCATTAATCATGTCAACAATTTGATATGTAGAATGATGAGAGTGAACAGAAATTCCCAATTGTTGAGCAACAAGCTTAAGTTCATTCTTTGTTCTGTTTTCTACATCACACACTGTTTGCACATTTGACAAAAAATCTTTGGCTTCATCAAGAGTAGTAATAGTAGACATCATGAATAAATCAGTCACAAAATATCAAGCAATATCCTTATGATAATATCCTGAATATCCTGATAAGAGGTCGACAAATTTATGTTACAGAACATAGAGAGATAATGAACACTTCAAGTGAGAATACTAAAATCACTACTGTCCCGCAAAATTCCAGGTTCAAAACAAAAGACTTAGGTAAAATTACAAGTTAAAGTTTAATGCTCAAACTAACAACTAAACATTCAGGACTCATAAGGATAATGTAATGGCAAAACAGGTTACATATATGGTTAACTGCAATAGCCTCTATTAACACGAATTTAGCAAGAGCAAATTTATCTAAGTCAGCCCTGATAAAATGAGAAAACCGGATAATGCTCAGTTAAAGCAAGATATAATATTATTACAGATACAAAATATTACTAATACTGGCTGACAGTAAAAGCTTTACCAGGCTTACGAATTAACGCCTTATGCTATACAGTACAAGAAAAATGGTAATAACACTTATACTCAAATTATACAGCAGCTACATGGTTGGACACTTCCTGAGCACTCACAAAAATAATAATATACAGGGGAGGACAGAGATGTGAACAGAATGAGGAGTAGATCTAAGTGGCAACTAATGCAGAGACTGAGCTCATTATATAGGAGGCCGGCAGAGCTTCATTCAACTTGTAAGAAGGATGCGCAAATGAAGGCATAGAGGATGAAGAGTTGACACTCCTGCTCTGAACAACAGAAAAAATGACTTTCTCTACTATAAGGGGGAGAAGTGGGGAGTGAGGTAGAACACGCAAGCCTGGTCACTGTGGAAGCCACGTGGCGGATTGTGATCGAACATGCAGCATACTGTACATTAGAATTATACAAAGGATGATGAAATCATAGGCTATGTAACAATATATATATATATATATATATATATATATATATATATGTATATATATATATATATATATATATATATATATATATGTATATGCAGAGACTTCACTTCACCGTGAAGATATGTATGCAAACTAACCACAGGAGAAATGAAAAGAGCGACAGTGAGTACATTCAAATATTACATCTTCAGACAGAGTGAGACAGAATTGTAAAGGATAGAGGTCTTTTATGCACACCAGCAGCAGGTAGTGGCACACAGAACAATGGATGACCTGAATTTTTACCTGCGGCTTAACTTACGGTCACCTGCAGCAGGGAGTGGAACACAACAAAGGATGACCTGAATCTAAAAATGCACGTGACAAAGGAGGAGGGAGTACGAGGGGAGAAAAGGGGAGTGGGAGGGAGGGGGAAGGGGGAGGGGAGGAGGGGAAGGGGGAAGGGGAGAGGGGGGGAGGGAGGAGGGGATAAATGCTGCTGCCTAACTTAAGACCTAGAGGATTAATGCTTGGTGTGTCCCACACAGGTTTGACTACAGCACCATGAGATGACAGGGAACAATCACGGGTTAGTCTGGGGGATACTGCTTTAAAATTAATTCAGTTAACAATTTATCACACTTAAAATGACCATAACTCATGTTTACATTCTTTTCATATGTGCCAGAAATTAGACAAGATTCTATTACATTTCTTTCACATAAGCTTTTTGATCTTGCTAGAATCTTGGAGCCTGTCCAGTCAATATGGTGATCACTGGATGCTTTGTGCTGAAATAAACCCTATCCCCCTGGGGGTAGGGTTTTTTTTTTTTTTCAAGAATACTCCCTCAGTATCCCTGCTTATCATAAAAGGCGACTAAAAGGGTTGGTGGAGGGTTAGTGCCCCTCCCTGGAAAACTAGTAACTGAAAAAACAAACAAGAAGCCTCAGACAAGGACTGACCTAACGATGACGACCCAGGACCGGAAAAGGACTTGGTAATGGCTACATGGAATGTAAGAGGAGCGAATGATAAGGTGAAAGAGAGAGAGCTTGTCCAGGTGCTTGAGGGTGCGAAAGTGGATGTATGTGGAATAACTGAAGCAAAATGGAGAGGAGAAAGTGTGAGAGAATGGGAGTATGGATGGGGTATATGTGCAGGAGTAGTTGAGAATGAGAGGGCAAAGGAAGGAGTACTTCGTATGTATAGTTGTGAGTAAAAGATGGAAGAAGAGCATAAGACGGTATGGATCAGTTGGGTCAAGGATTGTGCGGGTAAAGTTGAAAGTCGGAATACAAATGTGGGCTATTGTGTGTGTGATGCGCCAACGCAAGATCGTTCTAGCAGAGTGAGAGAAGAGTTCTGGACAAATGTGGAAGTGTGCATGGAATAGTTTTGGAAGGAATGAGAGAGTGTTTTTGATTGGTGATATGAATGGTAAAGTAGGGAATGTGAAGGTGGATGGAATAGTTGGTGAGTGGGGTGTGCCTGCTGAGATAGATGAGAATGGCAGTGCGTTAGTGGACATTTGTGCTGGGAGGGGGTTGGTGATAGCCAATACCCTCTTCAGGCATAAAATGATCCACAGGTATACATGGCGAGTGATGAGAAGGGTGGGTGGTGAACTGAATGAAAGGAAGGCAATGATTGATTATGTGTGTGTGGATGAAAGGATGCGATGATGTGTAATGGATGCAAGAGCTTATAGAGGTTGGGGGAGTGGACTTTCTGACCACTACTTGGTGGTGGCCAGAATTAGGATCCAAGTAAGATGGAGGAATAGAAGAAGGGAAAGACGAGAGGAAGGAGTAGTTGCAAGGAGAGTGGAAAGGTTACAAGAGGATGAGAAAAAGGCAGAGCATAAGAGAGAAGTGGAGGAACGATTGGGCAAATATGAATTGGAGCAGATGGGGGACGTGGAAGGTGTATGCAGGATATTTAAGGAAGAAATATGTGCAGCATGTGATGTGGTGTGTGGGAGGAAGAGAAGACGGAGGGGGGTGCAAGGAACAGCGTGGTGGACTGAAGAGGTGAGACAGACTGTGGCACAAAAAAAGAAAGCATACAATGAATGGATGAGAAATAGGGGCGTGGAAGAAGTTGTAAGGCGGGAGAAAGAGTTATATGTAGAAAGAAAGAGAGAGGTGAAAAGATTAGTAAGAGAGAGTAAGAAGAATGTGGATGAGGAATTTGGAAGGAATTTGAGTGTAAAGTGGAGGGACTGTAAGAAAATGTTCTGGAAAGAGGTGAAGAGAGTAAGACAGGGTGGAAGTGAGGTTAGCAGGGGAGTGAAAGATAAAAATGGAAGATTACTAGTGGAGAAGGGAGAAAAAGTGAGCAGATGGAGAGAACACTTTAAGGAATTGTTGAACATACAGGATGGAAGCAATGCGAGTATAAGTGGCTGGGGAATGGCTGGGAGAAGGAGGGAGGCGAAAAGACAGGAAGAAATCAGTAGGATAGAAGTTGTGGAAGCAATGAAGAAAGTTAAATTTGGGGAAAGTCCCAGGAATTGATGGAGTGTGTGGGTGAAATGCTGAAGCATGGGGGAGAGATAGTAGTAGATTGGATGTGGAAGATGTGTAGATTGGCTTGGGAGGAAGGTAGAGTCCCGGAGGATTTGAAGTCAGGTATAATTATTCCCTTGTTGAAAGGAAAAGGGGAAAAAGAAGTGTGTGGTTATCACAGGGGCATTTGTCTTCTTAGTATAATAGGAAAAGTGTATGGTAGGATACTTATTGACAGCGTTAGAGAAAGAACAGAGGAATTAGTTTGAGAAGAACACGGAGGCTTTAGGATGGGAAGAGGTTGTGTAGATCAGATATTCATTCTTAGATCTTTAGTGGAAAAGTTTCTAGAGAAGGGAAAGAAGTTGTATGCGGCTTTCATGGATTTGGAGAAAGCATATGACAGGGTGGATAGACAAGGATTGTGGAAAGTATTAAGAATATATGGAGTAGATGGGAAGTTGTTGAATGCTGTGAAGAGTATGTATGATGGTGCTAAGGCTGCAGTGCGTGTGGATGGCAAACTAAGTGAATTATTCTCTTTGAAGGTTGGGTTGAAACAGGGATGTGCCATGTCTCCGTGGTTGTTCAATCTGTACATGGATGGGGTAATAAAAGAGGCACAAGGTAGGGTAGTGGATGTTGAAGTGGCCCTGGTGAGAGAGGATAATGTTTGGAAACTCCCTGTACTGTTGTTTGCAGATGATACTGTGTTGTTGAGTGAAGACGAAGGGGAGCTGCAAGGCTTGGTGGATGAGTTTGGGAGAGTGTGTAAGAAACGGAATCTAAAGGTGAATGTAGGGAAGAGTAAAGTGATGGTCTTTGAGAGAGGTGAAGTCTGTGAATGTACAGCGAGGTTGGATGGTGAGGAATTGGAAAATGTGAGTACGTTTAAGTACTTGGGTAGTATGATCAGTAAGGATGGAGGTTTGGAGGGTGAAGTGCTTGAAAGGGTACAACAGGGAAGAAAGGTTGCTGGTTCTTTGAAAGCAGTGATAAGAAACAGGGAAGTGAGCATGAAGGTGAAAAAGTTACTACATGACAGTATTGTGATACTAACTCTGACGTATGGAAGTGAAGCTTGGACGTTGTTGGAAGGACATAAGTCAAGAGTGGGAGCAGTGGAAATGAGTTATTTAAGAGGAGCCTGTGGAGTCACATGGAGAGAAAGGCTGACGAATGAGGATATAAAGGAGCGTTGTGGTGTGGATGTGGATGTGATAGGAAGCGTTATGAGGAACACACTGAGGTGGTTTGGCCATGTGGAGAGAATGGAGGGTGAGAGGCTGACGAAGAGAGTGTATGTAAGTGAGGTGGAGGGGGGAAGAGGGAGGGGGAGGCCGAGGATGAGATTGAGGGATGGGGTGGAGAGGTATATGAGAGAGGGGGGTGTGAGTTGGGAGCAGGGCAGTGAAATGGCGGGGGACAGGGCGACGTGGAGGCGATTTGTTTGTGGCCACCCCAAACGGGATTGAGGCGTCTGGCAATAGATAGATAGACAGATAGATAGATAGATTCTAGTTTCCAAATCTTTTCCAGATTGTCCTATGTAAAATTTGTTACAGCTTTTACACGGGATTTTGTAAACAACGCCAGAATTACTGAAAGAGCTGTTCTTGATTATTATTTTTTTTTTTTTGATGATGTTCTCATATTTGAATACTACTTGTACATTGAGTTTTCTCAGTATGTGAACAACATCAAGAAAATTTTCATGGAAGGGGAGGACATGGGTTCTTTGAATGTTCTGGCGATCTGGCTTCTTAGTTTTCCTTTCAAGGAATCGTTTCTTGGCTGTATTGTGGCACTGAGTTAGTATGCTTTGTGGATATTTTAGCTTCTTTCCAATACTCTGAATCATTTTTAGTTCATCATCTAAAAATTCTGGGTCTGAAATTCTATATGCTCTTAGGTACATGGATATGAACACAGATCTTTTTACATTAATATGATGGTTTGAATAGTAATGAACATATGACATAATATTTGTAGGTTTTCTGTATACCTTAGTCTTCAAAACATTTTGGTCCCTGATAACTTTTACATCCAAAAATGGCAATTCATTATCCATTTCCATCTCATGAGTAAACTTAATCGATGGAACTAACGAATTTAATTGCAAGAGAAATTCATCAATGGGAAGACTGTTAGGCCAGAAGCACAGGATATCATCAACGTATCGGAGCCAAACTATGTTTTGCTCCTTTATGGAGGTCAGTAAATGTTTCTCAAAGTATTCCATGTAAATATTTGCCAGAACTGGGGAGAGGGGATTACCCATGGCCATACCAAATTTTTGTGTGTAAAATTTACCTTCAAAGGTAAAAGAAGAGTTCACAATGCACAATTTAATTAGCTTGATAATGTCTTCAGAGGGAATGCCATCAGTATTACTACCCAAAATGCTTAGCAGGAAAGTTAAAACATCATCAACAGGGACATTTGTCAATAATGATTTAACATCAAAGCTGACTAATTTGTAGGGGTACATGACATTTAGAGATTTTAACTTTCTTACCAAATCCTCATTGTTTTGTACAAATGAATCAGAGATAGTGCCTACAACAGGGGACAACAGAGCTTAGAATTGGGCTGAATTGGGCTGATGGGGTTGTTTGGTTTGTGAGTTTTAATCAAGCCATACATATATGGTGCAGATGGATTTTGCACAGAGAACTGTTTGATCAAGTCATCCCTTCCTCTTAGCAAAGTCTTGATTTCTTTATGGAGTTTTCTACTTTGTTTTTCAGTTGGATCACTTTTTAGTTCTCTGTAGGTGTTGGTGTCACGCAACAGTTCACTCACTTTTTCCTTGTAGTCACATTTGTTCATGAGTACTACAGCGCTGCTTTTATCAGCTGCAGTTATATGCAGGGAGTCATATTTTTTCTTCCCATTGATGAATTTCTCCTGCAATTAAATTCGTTAGTTCCATCGATTAAGTTTACTCATGAGATGGAAATGGATAATGAATTGCCATTTTTGGATGTAAAAGTTATCAGGGACCAAAATGTTTTGAAGACTAAGGTATACAGAAAACCTACAAATATTATGTCATATGTTCATTACTATTCAAACCATCATATTAATGTAAAAAGATCTGTGTTCATATCCATGTACCTAAGAGCATATAGAATTTCAGACCCAGAATTTTTAGATGATGAACTAAAAATGATTCAGAGTATTGGAAAGAAGCTAAAATATCCACAAAGCATACTAACTCAGTGCCACAATACAGCCAAGAAACGATTCCTTGAAAGGAAAACTAAGAAGCCAGATCGCCAGAACATTCAAAGAACCCTTGTCCTCCCCTTCCATGAAAATTTTCTTGATGTTGTTCACATACTGAGGAAACTCAATGTACAAGTAGTATTCAAATATGAGAACACCATAAAAAAAAAACCCTCATCAAGAACAGCTCTTTCAGTAATTCAGGCGTTGTTTACAAAATCCCGCGTACAAGCTGTAACAAATATTATATAGGACAATCTGGAAAAGATTTGGAAACTCGAATCTTACAGCATATATACAGTGTAAGGTCAGCCCAACAGAGTAGTGGTTTATTTCAGCACAAAGCATCCAGTGATCACCATATTGACTGGACAGGCTCCAAGATTCCAGCAAGATCAAAAAGCTTAGATGAAAGAAATGTAATAGAATCTTGTCTAATTTCTGGCACATATGAAAAGAATGTAAACATGAGCTATGGTCATTTTAAGTGTGATAAATTGTTAACTGAATTAATTTTAAAGCAGTATCCCCCAGACTAACACGTGATTGTTCCCTGTCATCTCCTGGTGCTGTAGTCAAACCTGTGTGGGACACACCAAGCATTAATTCTCTAGGTCTTAAGTTAAGCAGCAGTATTTATCCCCTTCCCCCTCCCTCCCACTCCCCTTTTCTCCCCTCGTACTCCCTCCTCCTTTGTCTCGTGCATTTTTAGATTCAGGTCATCCTTTGTTGTGTTCCACTCTCTGCTGCAGGTGACCATAAGTTAAGCCACAGGTAAAAATTCAGGTCATCCATTGTTCTGTGTGCCAATACCTGCTGCTGGTGTGCATAAAAGACCTTTATCCTTTACATTTCTGTCTCACTCTGTCTGAAGATGTAATATACGAAAGTATTCACTGTCGCTCCTTTCATTTCTCCTGTGGTTAGTTTGCATATATATATATATATATATATATATATATATATATATATATATATATATATATATATATATATATATATATATATATATATATATATATATATATATATATATATATATATATATATATATATATATATATATATATATATATATATATATATATATATATATATATATATATATATCCTCTGTGGTACGGTGGCAGAGTGTGCGTTTTCGTACACTCGAGAACGAGGGTTCGCGCCCTGTCAGGGTAATAAACTTTGGGAGCGTTCTTCTAGCAACGTACTGCTTTGGCGGACATAAGGGTTGCTGTGGTTGAACCAGTGTCGCGTACAATATAAAGTGTGGTTGCACCCAGTCGGCTTACGTGGGCTGATTACACTTGGTTCACAGACTACACACACATCCAAAGCCACTCCAATACTACAATGACATTTACAAGCACTTCTCATCCTACAAACAATCTCTACCAGACACCCTAAGGCAATTGATAGAGATACATCGGCTTTCTCGTTCCCATTTCTGTCGGGATAGGCCTGTCCTGCAGTGGACACTCAAACAGCTGATGATGATGATGATATATATATATATATATATATATATATATATATATATATATATATATATATATATATATATATATAGAACATAAAATTTAACACAATAGTATATGTTTATTGGGGTCACGTTTTGGGCAGGGTGATACCCTCCAAGTGGGAAAACGACATAGTTTTTACGAAGGCCCTGTATTTGATATAGATTCGTAGCCAAGAAAATACACAGAATTAATAAAGACACATTTACACAAGACATGAATATATCTGAAATAAAGATACATTTTAAAAAGTATCACGATCTCCAGCAGAAACCAGGCGACAGTACTTTGATATTGTAATGACAGTACTACGGGATAAAAAAAAATATAAATAAATAAACACATGAAAAATAAATAAACACTGGTCCAAAGGTGACGTTATCTACACTCAGTGGAAGGGAAGTTCTTATACTCACACGTTCAAAATGGCCTTCAGTCTAGGCCAGAAATAGTGATTCCTAAGTCTGTTTAACTTGCCGTCGAATTGGTCCACTTCCACACCGAATATCTTAGTCGCTATTTTATCCACCCACGTCAGCTTGAGGGACATCAGGGTCAAGAAGGCATTCCGTGCAATAACCCACACTATCAGCACCGGAAGCAGGGCATACTTTACGGCCCTTGATACAGGCATATTTCCTTTGCTTCATCAAATTCCCCCTCTCCTTCTCTCTCTCTCTCTCTCTCTCTCACACACACACACAGCCACAGTGTATTCGCGACAACAACTGACAACAGTAGCCGCGTCGTCTATGGCTCCGAATCCAAGTTCTGATAAGCAGCGCAGTGCAACAGCGACCCACTGAGCTCAGGGCAGCGAAGTCATGACAACACGTAAGTTTTCAAAAGCACTCTCATCTACACTCAGCCAAGGAGAAAGTGCCTGTGTCTTAACATCTCCAGGTTGTAGGAGAGTTAATAAATAGGAGGCCAAGACTGACATATCCTCACTATAAGCCTATTTTTACCTGCGGCGATGCCGACTGGTCTATAGATGGTACACCTGGGGATTCTTTTTTTCCTTCAAGGAACGTTCAAATATTCTCTTTGAGAGCTCCGAGCGATTTTCTTATGGTATGCAAAGTTGATCAGCTTGAAACCTGGAGCTGATCTGACATCTCAGCTATTGCATCTGCTGACTATAAGGTAATTTTCAATATATGTTATAAGGAGGCATTTTAGCAACATTCTCATGAAATACAACGTTGCTCAACTTGAAATTTTGAGTTGATTTTACATGTCAGCTGTTGCATCAGCTGATACATAGTTTCGCCACAGGTTTATAAAGATATAATCTTGTTGGTGACGTAGTACGTGCCCAATCATCACCAGAAACAATATCATGCGTCTGGCATCGCGCTATCTCCCACGGGAAGCCCAACCCAAACATTAAGATTACACCATTACATTGCAGAACACAATATTAAAAATATTGTTATGCTGGGTGTTTATAGTTCGACCTCTCGTCCTAAAAACGCCCGCGACTGAGCGGGGTCCTCTCTCCGGACCGGAAGTAGAACACTCACAAAGGAACAGGGCATAAAAACTCGGCAGTATACCTTAACACATCTATTGTCTTAATCCAAACTCCTTACAAATACATGAACAACGATACACTGAATATGGAAGGGACAAGGTGACAGAGTTGTTACTGATGGCATAATGTGTCCACAAGCACAGTAATGATGTCGGGGCAATATACAACCTTCTTTAATACACATAGATATGACAGGTCACTAGGGCATAATGTATATGTTAGAGTTAAGGCACAATTTCCATATAATATATTCGTCAGGATACACTACATATGGATGGAGTGAAACGCCAGGTTAATCAGTACCACCATACATAACACACAGGCGCAATGTCTGTACCCGAGTTGCGGCACGTCTGAATGTCACTAAGCCGCGGCGACACCGTTTACAGGTTCTGTCTTTATTGACTGTTCTTAGTTACTCTCGGATACATTTCCCTGGTTCCATAGGGCTTGGGCATGGACACAGTGCCGTGGGTCAGTTAGGCTAGGAATCTTGGTATATCACTTTTGTCTGTCTATTCACATTCACTGACCATTATTTCCTGGTGTATAGTTTCTGTCGCACTGTTCTTATTCACTGACCATCGCTTTCTAGTGTATTGTCTCTGCCTTACTGGTCACATTCACCACTGTCACGTTTACTAAGTCTCTGGCGCGACTCAAGACGTGGAAGGCACCGTCACTGGTCTGTTGGTTTCTGGGGTTAGAAGAGGTGGTGCCCAGGAGTGGGAGGGGGCCCTTCAGGAGACCCCTCCTGTAGGAGGCAATGGACAGCTCTCGGGGGCATCACTGCCCGGGCGAGTTTCGTAGCTGGGGTGCAGGGAGGCCCTTCTGTCTGGGGGCCTCAACCTGATATGTGGCCCTAAGGACTGGGGCCAAACAGTGTCAGGAGTTGGGCCTACTGCCTCTTACTCCGCGTGGAGGGCCGACAGGGAGTGAAGCCTGAGTGGTCCCGCCTTGGGGTCCGCAGGCTGGCCCTGGGAGGCCTGGTGCCACGGTTGCCTACAGAGTGGGGCGCTATCAGGAGCTGGCTGCGGCACCTCTTCCGCAGGGCATCCATCAGGGGCCGGCGTCGTCCAGGGGCCAGCTGCAGGGCAGGAACAGGACCTCGCCACCATTCCTGGAATGACAGCACCTCCAGGGAACCACACCTGGAGGAAGAGAGACAAGGGCGCCCCACGCAGCCGAGAGGTAGTGAGCCGGCCGTGCAAGGGGCCTTCCCTTCCGGAAGAACCCTTAGGACTGCTGATGAAGGGCGTACGGTGGCCGTCCCTTCCCCAACACGTACGGTGGCTGTTGTTGCGGTTCACAGTCTCTAAGGGCAGCAGCAGAAGGACATATGGTGGCCATTCCTTCCCTGGTACGTACGGTGGCCATTACAGCGGAGCTGCTCCTGAAGGAAGAAGAGGCAGATGAGGGACGTACAGTGGCCGTTCCCTCCCCAGTATGTACGGTGGCCGTTACCGCGGGGCTACTCCCGTAGGAGGAGGAGGAGGTGGATGATGGACGTACGGTGGCCATTCCCTCCCTGACACGTACGGTGGCCGTTGTCGCGGTTCCACTCCTCCTGCCTTTGCCTGTCGGTGTGTGCTTAATAGCTAGTACACCGAGGTGGTCTCCAGATGTGGCTGTAGCTGAGGAGCCTACTGTGGATAGGTTGATGGGAAGAGGGACTCAAGGTAGGGGCACCCCGGCTCCTGTCTTGCTCTGGGCCAGTCCCGCACTCACCTGGCCCACCGTGGTGCCCTCCTGGGGTGGGGGTAGGGCTGCAGCACCGTAGCAGGGTGGGGGGTAGCGGGGTGGGGGGTCCAGCAGTGGAGGCGCGTATTTTCCACCGTCCATGGTCAAAAAGTCATGGCCCCGTGACTGGAGGTGGTAGGTGCTGGTAGTGGATGTCTGGTGGGCAGGTGTTTTGTTTTGGAGGAGGGTGGTCCAGTGGTGTGTTGCGTGGTTGGGTTCTTGGTTTGGGTTGAGGGTGAGGTGGTGTAGAAGGGTGTGTGGTGTGGCGGAGGTTGCGGAGAAGCTGGTGGGTCCCTCGTACTCTGAGGGCCGGACGGTGTGGGGGCTGCCAAACTATCCTCTGGATCCTCATCTCTGGTGGTGGTGAGTTATTGGGGGTGTGGGCTGGTGGCAGAGAGTTGTGGGGTGGAGGAGGGGGTGAAGGTGAGGTGGTAGAGAGTTGTGGAGTGGAGGAGGGGGTGAAGGTGAGGTGGCAGAGTGAGGTATGTCGGGCAGAGAGGATGGTGATGTACCGGAATCAGAGGAGGTTGGCGGGGAGTCAGGTGAAGGTGAAGTGGGGAAGGGGGTCCTTGGGTATGGTGAGGTTGAGGGTGGGGTGGGGGAGGTGAGCGAGGAAGGAGAGGTGGGTGAGGATGAGGAGGAGGAGGGTGTGATAGGGAAGGCGAATGAGTTAACCGTGTTGACGGGGAAGGCAAGTGGTGGTGAAGTGATGGTGGTGGGTGGTGCGGGGTGGTAGGTGGAAGGCAGTAGACAGGAGGAGGTGGTTTTAGGAAGTAGGTTTGGGGGAGATGAGGTAAGGGTTCTAGGAGGCCTGTGAAGGGGAAGGCAGGCTTTGTGTTGAGGGGGGATAGGAAGGGGGGAGGCGATAGTAGTGGAGAAGGTGGTGTGTGAGGTGGGAAGGTTAGGAATAGGGGTAGGAATAGGGGAAGTTAAAACAGAAGAGATAGTGAGAGGAGAGGAAAAGGAAACATGACGTTTCCCCCTGTCGTAGACTGGGGGAGATGTGAGTTGGCCGCTGTCATTACGGTGGGATGCGGGGGCATTGGGGGGGGCGCCTTCTGTGCCTTCTCCTTGGTATTATCTTTCCCTGAGGCTCGGGGCAATCGGCGTATGGTGGGGAGGTTTGTGGACGCCCTTGTGTCGTTTTGCTGCGCTGGGCGGTTTTTAGCTGCTCACGGATGTCGTGAATTGGGCATTCGTGGCAGCAAGGAAAAAATTCCCACGGGTTGACGGCGATGAGATTCATGAGGAATTGATTGATTTCGCCGATGTGTTGAGGGATGGCGTGGACGGCTAGAAGGTGTCTCATAAAATTGATTTC
This sequence comes from Coenobita brevimanus, assembly GCF_032717465.1. NCBI lineage: Eukaryota > Metazoa > Arthropoda > Malacostraca > Decapoda > Coenobitidae > Coenobita > Coenobita brevimanus. The sequence goes on along the minus strand of NC_137061.1, from coordinate 11,440,230 downwards.
TTGATCCAGGTCTCCCGTCAGTTCATGTATTATAAAATGTTTAATGAAAGCGGGGAGGATCCTGAGGAGTTTTTAGAATACAAGCTGTTTCCAGGTTTTTGCATCTGTTTCTGTGTAGGCAGCGGTGACGAGCTGCTTAGCCTGGATGAATGTGTCATTGAGGCTTCCGTTGTATGTGAGGGCGTCTAGTTGTGATAAGGCTACAACTGTGCCCAGGGATGGCGTAACTGCCTGTTTCACAATTTGTGTGAATTGGTCCCATTTTAGTCTCGGGACGATTTTCGGAGCTATGCTTGCCACTACTTTGCCCAGGTGTGGCAGTGTGACAGCAATTTTCTCCCTGTCGTTTTCAAACCCTAAGTCTAATAAGGGTTTTACCATATTCAAGTACACATCGATGTTGTATTGTTCAGGGTTGAACTTTGGCAATTGGATGTGAGGTTTCGCTGTCACTGAGCAAGATTTCCCTTTTTGATCCTCCGTGTTCTAAACGGATCCAGAACCACCGCTTGCCACCAGTGTTATGCTGGGTGTTTTTAGTTCAACCTCTTGTCCTAAAAACGTCCGCGACTGAGTGCGGTCCTCTTTCCGGACCGGAAGTAGAACACTTACAAAGGAACAGGGCATAAAAACTCAGCAGTATACCTTAACACATCTATTGTCTTAATCCAAACTCCTTACAATTACATGAACAACGATACACTGAATATGGAAGGGACAAGGTGACAGAGTTGTTAATGTTGGTATAATGTGTCCACAAGTACAGTAATGATGTCGGGGCACTATACAACCTTCTTTAATACACATAGATATGACAGGTCACTAGGGCATAATGTAGATGTTAGAATTAAGGCATAATTTCCATTTATTATATTCGTCAGGATACACTACATATGGATGGAGTGAAATGCCAGGTTAATCAGTACTACCATACATAACACACAGGCACAATGTCTGTACCCAAGTTGCGGCACGTCTGAATGTCACTAAGCCACGGCGACACCGTTTACAGGTTCTGTCTTTATTGACTGTTCTTAGTTACTCTCGGATACATTTCTCTGGTTCCATAGGGCTTGGGCATGGACACAGTGCCGTGGGTCAGTTAGGCTAGGAATCTTGGTATATAACTTCTGTCTGTCTATTCACATTCACTGACCATTATTTCCTGGTGTATAGTTTCTGTCGCACTATTCATATTCACTGACCGTCACTTTCTAGTGTATTGTCTCTGCCTTACTGGTCACATTCACCACTGTCACGTTTACTGTCTCTGGTGCGACTTGAGAGGTGGAAGGCGTCGTCACTGGTCTGTTGATTCCTGGGGTTAACAGAGGTGGTGCCTGGGAGTGGGAGGGGGCCCTTCGGGAGACCCCTCCTGTAGGAGGCAATGGACAGCTCTCGGGGGCGTCACTGCCCGGACGTGTTTCATAGCTGGGGTGCAGGGAGGCCCTTCTGTCTGGGGGCCTCAACCTGATATGTGGCCCTCAGGACTGGGGCCAAACAGCATCAGGAGTCGGGCCTGCCACCTCTTACTCCGGGCGGTGGGTCGACGGGGAGTGAGGCCTGAGCAGTCCTGCCTTGGGGTCCGCAGGCTGGCCCTGGTAGGCTTGGTGCTGCAGTTGCCTACAGAGTGGGGCACCATGAGGGGCTGACTGTGGCACCTCTTCTGCAGGGCGTCCATCAGGGGCCGGCCTCGTCCAGGGGCCGGCTGCAGGGCAGGAACAGGACCTCACCACCACTCCTGGAACGGCAGCACCTCCTGGGAACCACACCTGGGGGAAGAGAAACAAGGGCACCCCGCGCAGCCAAGAGGTAGTAAGCCGGCCGCGCAGGGGGCCTTCCTCTCCCGGGAGAACCCTTGAGACTGCAGATGAAAGACGTACGGTGGCCTTCCCTTCCCCAACACGTATGGTGGCCGTTATTGCGGTTCCACAGTCTCTAAGGGCAGCAGCAGAAGGACATATGGTGGCCATTCCTTCCCTGGTACGTACGGTGGCCGTTACCACGGAGCTGCTCCCGAAGGAGGAACAGGCAGATGAGTAATGTACGATGGCCGTTCCCTCCCCGGCATGTACAGTGGCCGTTGCCTTGGGCCTGCCTGCCTAACAGGAAGTAGTTGAGGGACGTACGGTGGCCGTTCCCTCCCCGGTACTTACGGTGGCTGTTACCGCGGGGCAACTCCCGTAGGAGGAGGAGGAGGTGGATGATGGACGTATAGTTGCCATTCCCTCCGTGACATGTATGGTGCCCATTGTAGCGGTTCCACTCCTCCTGCCTTTGCCTGTCGGTGTGTGCCCAATAGCTAGCACACCGAGGCCGTCTCCAGATGTGGCTGTAGCTGAGGGGTGTACGGTGGCCGCTCCCTCCCCAGTACATACGGTGGCCGTTACCGCGGAGCTGCAGGGGGAAGCAACTGAGGAGCGTACGGTGGCTGCTCCCTCCCTGGTACATACGGTGGCCATTACTGCGGTGTTGCTTGGGACTGTATCTAGAGCAGTCCCACCCCGATCCTGGTGAGGGCTGCTCTGTCCGTGAGGTAGGGCCGCATTCCTACGACGTCGCAGTTGGGTAGGTTGAGGGGAAGAGGGACTCAAGGTAGGGGCACCCTGGCGCCTGTCTTGCTCTGGGCCAGTCCCGCACTCACCTAGCCCGCCGTGGTGTCCTCCTGGGATGGGGGTAGGGCTGCGGCTCCGTAGCGGGGTGGGGGGGTCCGGCGGCGGAGGCTCGTATTTTAAATATATTCCTTTGTTTCGTTTACTTTCGATGTCATAACAATCTCAAGCATATTTTTTGATTGGTGGCGTCTAGTACATCATCTGATTTTATTTAGAGGGCTTGGAATAGGTCGCGATTTCTCCAGTGTGTCCTTATATCTGCCACCAGACGCTGTGACTGAGCTGAAAGTGAGTCATAAGAAACTGGAAATGCTGAATTAAGTCCCATGATCGAGAGTGATTGAGTGAATGAAATCCAAGTGCCAGAAAACAAAGGTCATGTGGCACTGTTATGATTTGAGGATATAGTAAGGAGTAGGGAGGACACGGCAGAGGATAATGGAAACTAGAGACGGATTCTAGATTTGGTGAAGGATATGAACTGCTTGTAGAAACGACAATATGATCAGTAGAACAGTACTGGAACTCTCTAAGAATATCCCTAAGACAGAGACGAGGACGAAGCTGTGCCAGAAAAAAAAAAAAAAAAAAAAAAAAAGAGCAGCGGCGCAGCAGTAGCATAATTTGGGCAGTCTGAAAAGACATGTGAAACATTAAAGGAAACATCATAGGCACACCAAGAAGGAGCAGGTTCACTGGACATTAAATAAGAGTGAAAGAGCTGAGTATGACCAATACGTATTAGGGCTGGTGCAGTTTCCCATCGTCTTTTTCTATGATACGGATTGTGCCAACAGGAAACGGACTGTTTTACCGTGTGGAGTTTCTTTGCTGAAATGTTAAACTAGAAGGACTGCCATCTTGAAGTTAGAAAAAAAATTGATAATAGGGAGGTAATCAGCGGCCGGAATGGCACGAAAGGGAGAATTCCCCAACGAGACTGCATACCGAGCTAAAGAATGTTTATTTTCAGGTATACCTACGTGACTAGGGACCCAGCAGAAATGTACGTTTTTCTTTCCGACAGATAAACGATATAGCCAATCTTGAATCTTACTAACAAGGGGGTGTTATGAGGAGAAAGATGACAAAAGGAAAAGTGCAGTAAGGGAGTCAGTAAAAGGATAAAAGTTAATGATAAATAATAAATCACACTTCATAAGGCAAAACCTAGCATGGAGTTCTGCTGTGAGTATGCTAGCAACAGACGGTAAGGTAAACTGATAGGATCCAGAGGGAAAAGTATTGCAAATCCTGTGCCATTTGATGTTTTAGACCCATCATTGGTAACATGGGTAGCAGTAGAATGAGAGGAGAGACGTTCGAGAGAACATGAATGAAGGGCAAGGAGTGAGGTAGAGGATTTGGAGTAAGGAATAACAGAGGTGCAAATAGGAGTGGAAGGTAGGAGTCAGAGCTAGGGTTGGGGGGAGTTATGAGAACGTAGTGGAAGGACGTCGGAACTGGTAAAGAAAGAATAGGAAAGCAGAGGTAGTATACGAACTGGAAAGGGAGGATGAATGTGTGGACAGGAAGCAAATTTTGCTAGTATGGATGGAGGGATGATAAGCCTCCGGGAAGGGGACTGACGGAGTTTGGTCGAGCACTGAAGAGAAAGAAGAGCACGACATCGGATTCAGCAGAGAGGCTTTCAATGGGAGAAGATTTAAAGACACTAAGGAACCTTTGGTTCCATCTTTCTTGCATGAGAAAAAAAAAAAAAATCGTAGACCTAGATGACGGACTTAGTCAAATTTGGAAAGAAGGGAAGGAAAGGCAGAGAAATAGACTTGGCAGCCGTAATCAAGCATGAAAAGAACCAGTACTAAGTGAAGTTGGAGAAGAATTTGGCGATCAACTCCCCATGTAATATGGAAGAGAATTTGAAGGAGGCGTAGGCGTTGTAGAGCAGATATTTCTATGAAGGAAATATCTATCTATCTATTTAATGCCAGGCTCCTCAATCCCGTAAGGGGTGGCCACAGACAAATCGCCTCCGTGTCGCCCTGTCCCCCGCCATTTCACTATCCTGCTTCCAGCTCACACCTCCCTCTCATATACCTCTCCACTCCATCCCTCCATCTCATCCTTGGCCTCCCCCTCCCTCTCCCCCCTCTACCTCATTCACACACACTCTCCTCGTCAGTCTCTCACTCTCCATCTTCACATGGTCAAACCACCTCATTGTGTTTCTCCGAACGCTTCCTATCACATCCACATCCACATCACAATGCTCCTTCACTTCCTCATTTGTCCGTCTTTCCATGTAACTCCACATACTCCTCTCAAATATCTCATTTCCACTACTCTCGCTCTTGACTTCTGTCCCACCAACAAGGTCCCAGCTTCACTTCCATGCGTTAGAGTTGGTATCACAATACTGTCATGCAGTAACTTTTTCACATCCATGCTCACTTCCCTGTTTCTTATCACTGCTTTCAAGGAACCAGCAACCTTTCTACCTTTTTGTACCCTTTCGAGCACTTCACCCTCTAAACTTCCATCCCTGCTCATCACACTACCCAAGTACTGAAATGCACTTACATTTTACATTTCCTCCTCATCCAACCTCACTGTACATTCACTTACTTCATTTCTCTCGAAGACCACAATTTTACTTTTCCCTACATTCACCTTCAGATTTCGTTTCTTACACACTCTCCCAAACTCATCCACGAAGCCTTGCAACTCCCCTTCATCTTCACTTAACAACACAGTAACATCTGCAGACAACAGTACAGGGAGTTTCCAAACACTGCCCTCTCTCATTACGGTTGGTCCAACATCCATTGCCCTACCTTGTATCTCTTTTATAACCCCATCCATATACAGACTGAACAACCATGAACACATAACACATCCCTGTTTCAAACCAATCTTCAAAGAGAAAAAATCATTCAGTTCACTATCCACACGCACTGCAGCCATAGCACACTCATACATACCTTTCACGGCATTCAACAGCTTCCCATCTACTTCATATATTCTTAATACTTTCCACAGTCTTTGTCTATTCACCCTGTCATGTGTTTTCTCCGAATCCATGATGGCTGCATACAACTTCTTTCCCTTCTCTAGAAACTTTTCCACTAAAGATCTAAGAATGAATATCTGATCTACACAACCTCTTCCCTTCCTAAACCTCCCTGTTCTTCTCCAACTAATTCTTCTGTTATTTCCCTAACTCTGTCAATAAGTATCCTACCATATACATTTCCTATTACACAAAGAAGACAAATGTGCCTATGATTACCACACACTTTTTTTTCCCCTTTTCCTTTGTACAGGGGAATAATTATACCTGACTTCCAATCCTCCGAAACTGTACCTTCCTCCCAGGCCAATCTGTACATCTTCCACATCCATCCTACAACTATCTCTCCTCCATGCTTCAGCATTTCACCACACACTCTATCTATTCCTATAGGGCTTTCCCCATTTTGACTTTCTTCATTGCTTCCAAAACTTCCATCCTACTGATCTTCCTCTCTTCTCACATCCCACCTTCTTCCAGCCATTCCCCAGCCACTTATACTCGCATTACTTTCATTCTCTATGTTCAGTAATTCCTTAAAGTGTTCTTTCCATCTGCTCACTTTTTCTTCCTTCCCCACTAGTAATCTCCATTTTTATCTTTCACTCCCCGACTAACTTCGTTGACACCCTGTCTAACTCTCTTTACCTCTTTCCAGAACATTTTCTTGCATTCCCTCCACTTTACACTCAAATTCCTTTCAATTTCCTTATCCACTCTCTTCTTACTCTCTCTTACTAATCTTTTCACCTCTCTCTTACTTTCTACATATAACTCTCTCTTCCATCTCTCAACTTCTTCCATACCCCTGTTTCTCATCCACTCACTATATGCCTTTTCTTTTGTGCCACAGCGTGTCTCCCCTCTTCATTCCACCGTCCTGTTCCTTGCATCCCCTTTCGTCTCCTCTTCGCTCCACACACCACCTCACATGCTGCACAGATTTCTTCTGTGAATATCTTGCACACACCTTCCATGTCCCCCATCTGCTCCAATCCAAATTTACCCAATCGTTCCTCTACTTCCCTATTATATTCTGCCTTTTTTCCATCCTCTTGTAACTTTTCCACCCTTCTTGCATGAACAGCTCCCTCCTGTCCTTCCCTTCTTCTATTCCTCCATTTCATTTAGACCTTGATTCTCACCAGCATCATGTAGTGATCAGAAAGTCCACCTCCACAACGTCTATATGCTCTTGCATCCATTACACACCTTCGCATCCTTTCATTCACACACACATAATCAATCATTGCCTTCCGTTCGTTCAGTTCGCCACCCTCCCTTCTCATCACTAGCCACATATACCTGTGGATTACTTTGTCTGAAGAGGGTACTGGCTATCACCAACCCCTCCAGGCACAAATGTCCACTAAAGCACTGCCATTCTCATCCATCTCTGCAGGCACACCTAACTCACCAACTACTCCATCCACCTTCACATTCCCTACTTTTTCATTCATACCTCCAATCAGAAACACTCTCTCATTCCTTCCAGCCTTTTCCATGCACGCTTCCACATCTGTCCAGAATTCTTCCCTCACTCTGGTTGCAGGAACTTGCGCTGGCGCATACACACACACAATTGCCCACATTTGTTCTTTCCAAATAAGATGATAATCAACGATTACGCCAAGAAATTTTATTGTAAGTGGGAGTTGTAAAGAAAGAAAGTAAGCTATCCTTTTGTAGGAGGGGAAAAAAAATAGCATGATTAAGTCGTAGAGAATCGAAAGCCATGTTTAGTCGCCCAAGAGGAGGCTACCGAAACTGCTGATTGAATTTGATGTTGATGTGTGGAAAAAGGTCCTGAGCCATAGATGGCAAACTCGTCTACATACAGGGAATATTTGGTCCCACGTGGTAAGGAGGAGACAATACCATTTATAGCAATAAGGAACAAGGTAGTACTAAGTACATTGCCTTGAGGGACACCTTCATGTTGAAGAGAAGGGGAAGAGCCAGAATTGGCAACACAAACACGGAAGGTCCTGTTGTGGAGAAATGACTGAAGGAAGACACCCATAGTTCCACTAATTCCGGTGAAAGATAGTTCTCGTGAAATGTGGTATCTCCAAGAGGTATCATATGCTTTCTCAAGATCAATAACTACTGCAAGTACGGATTGTCCATTAGCAAAGTCTGTTAAAATATCAGTTTCGAGATCGATCGTACCTCGTGCTCGTCGGTAAATGAGAAATGGCATTTTGATTCCAATAGCCACATAAGAGGATGATTAATCATGCCTTCAAATACCTTGCATAAACAACTAGTAAGAGCAATAGGCCGGTAGTCTTGAGGGAGGTGACTCGATTTGCTTGGTTTGAGTAAAGGAGGAACAAGAGCCTCGTGCCACGAAGGAGGAAAATAGCCCTCTGTCAGGACACTCTTGTAAAAGCATAATAAAAAGGTCATGGAAACTGGCGAAAGATGTTGAATCATTTGGTAATGAATGCCATCCTGACTTTCACTAGTATTGTGGCAAGACTGAAGCGCAGATAACAGTTCACGGGAAGTGAAGGGAGTGTTATGAGGCTCATTTGATGATAAAGAAAAACTGATGGTATTACGTTATGACAGTGATTTTAAGGAATGGAACTGTGGAGATAGATGGACACCAATACTAACCTGACTGAAATATGAGGCAAGTTCTTCAGCTACTGATATCGCATCTGCAATAGAGTGGTTGTTCCTATTTAAAACTAGGGAGTAAGTAGGGAATGTTTGCCAGAAAGTCTATGTATAAGTTACGCCTCCAGAAAGCATAGACGGGGGTAGAGGACGTAATGGAGGACACATATGTACGACAGCTTTGAGATTTTCCCTGTTGAACTGTGCGGCGAAGAGCGGTGGCCTTTTTAAAAGCGATAAAGGCAGTGAGGCGACCAAGAGTCTGGCGTTTGCGACGGAAACTACGCCACGATGCACGCTTCATTCGAAGGGCCTTGGAACAGTATTAATTCCACCAGGGAACACATTTGTTTGTAAAAGGTATTGTAGTTCGAGGGATGGCAATTAAAGTCGCACTTAAAACGGTCACTAGACGGTAGGCTAACATGAGAAAGAATGAGTTCTTGGATAACTGAGTATGGTGACCAGAATTAAAAAGAGAAAGGTTGATAGTAGCCTATTCATAAAATTATCAAGGGAAAGACCACGAGAATTAACTACTGAGTCATCCCATAAGGTGTGACTGCAGTTAAAGTCTCTTAACAATAGAAGAGCTGGAGGGAGTTTAGTGAGGAGATTAGAAAGAGCAAGGAAGTCTATTGGAATGGAGCGTGAAAAATTGACTGGGATAATTGTAATCCATAATGTTAAGCACACTCGTATGAAGGTGCAAGGAAGGGAGATTTGGATGGGTAGAAGTTCATGGGGAGTTTTGGACTCAACAAGAATACAAGCATCAGATACAGAATGAAGAGAGTGAACAAAAGAGTAACCAGGGACGGGAGGAGGTGGGTGGGTAAGGAAAGTTTCCTGGAGACAGATGACGTGTGGATCATACTGGGAAATAAGAAAGCGTAAGTAGATGTCATTTGAACCAAAGCCACCAATATTCCATTGCAGAATGGACATTTTGAAGACTGAGAATTATCGTTGTGTGATAATGGTGGTAATAGTGTTTTGGCTGGGATCTGAATGAGGGGTTTGAGGAGGAAGTCCAAAGAAGTAGGATGAGCTGGACAAGGAAAAGAGGAGGCTAGCAAAGATTCAAGGGTATATCCAGGAGGGTGAGGAAGTTTTAAGCAAGAAGTGAATGGGAGTAGGAAAAGGGGAGGGGTGAGATGGAGAGTGGGGTTACTAGAAGTGACTTGAAGAGGAGGGGACGAGGGTTGGGGAGTAGGAGGGAAGACACAAGGAGGTGGGTGAATGGCTGCAAAAGTTAAGCTGCGGGGTTGGGGAGACCAGAGGGAACCTGGAGGCAGAAGGTGGTTTTGGGAAAGGGTGTTGGATTGTTCTGTGTAGGTCTCAATTGCTTTTAGTGTTTCAGTAGAGTAGTCTGTGGTAACTGATGAAGGAGGAGCAGAGTGGAAAATATAGAGTTTCCTTGAGGGTGGTAAAACAGGATATTTAACTGGACTACGTTTTCTTGTGCGTGTGGATCAGACTGAGAGGGAAGGTTGACAAGATGGAAGGGAGGAAGAATTAGTGGAAGGGAAGGATGATGTTGAAGTATCTGGTCTAGTAGAGAGAAGGCATTAGACAAGGGGATGATGGTGGTTGTAGGAATTGGAGTAGTAGTGGACGGGGAAAAAGGAGGGAAAGGTGAAAGAGAGGATGATGACGTGTTATTTCTAGTAAGAAGGAAGTATTACGAGAGGGAATGGTGGTGGAAGGAATGGTTGGGAAAGAGGAAGAGGGAGGAAAAGAGGGAGAGGGAGTTGAAGATGACGGGATGGATACAGAGGGTGAGGTAGAAGATTTGACTAGTTGAACATGAGTGGCGTATGGAGTGAAGGTGAAGCCAAGGTGACGGGCTTCTTGTCGGGCCTCTCGAAGGATAAGACTTTGTTAGAACCTGAGTGCAGCGGCTTCAGATTCAAAGTGGTAAACGGGGCAGCCTCCACAGAACACTTTATGAGGTCCATCACAATTGGCACAGGTGCAGACAGTGGAGTGACATTGTTTTCTTATGTGGCCAGGTAGTTCACAGAGTGGATATCGTAGGCTGGAGTGGCAGCGTTTGGCGGGATGGCCAAAGTGCCGGCACTTTTGACATTGGTTTGGTGGGGGGGATGTACTCTTGGACTGGCAGGCGCTCACCTCCAGTGTGTACGTGGGTTGGAAGGTCTTATCCATCAAAGGCAATGTTGGCAAATTTGATAGCGTGTTTGCGGTCGTTGGTGGTGGTGACCATCGTCCACCCACTTGATGTAGTGCTGCCTACTTCTTCCTTCACCTTTATCACTCTTTTTCTGTGACTGTCCTCCTCTCTACCAATTTCTCCCATCTTTCCTATCACCTTCTATTACTCCTCTTTCCTTTTCAGGTGGTTTTATGTTGAGTGACAAGCCTATAATGGTTTCCTGTAAGTCAGGAAACCATTTACAACGCTGGGTGGTAACTATATAACTAACCCATACGTGTTCCCTACGTGTCAACAAGTGGGTTGGCGGAGGTTTAGTGCCTCTCCCCGTAAAATAACTAACTCAAAGTCAAACGGTCACCCCTTATGGGAATGTGACGTCAGTCTATAAATTCATAGATAGTTTACGCTTACCTCGGGAGCCAGGAGTGAAGCATGTAACACGGGCAACATTTACTTCTTGTGCTGTATGGACAGAGTGGATTAGAGAGGAACAACTGATAAATTCCATATCATCCATTATAATTCGATCTTCCGGCATACGACCGGTGCCAATGCGGGTGTTTAGGTTAGTGTAGCGTGAGACGGATGGGATTTCCTTCTAGGTCTTTTAGTGATTCCATAGCTTTGGCTTGATACTCGTTGTTCACTGGGACAAGTCTGCAACGGTCAGGGTGAGTGCGGCAAGGAACACTGCCAACGTGTTTTAGTGGGCACAGTTGGATACATGGGGTGTTATTTGCATGAGGTGCTGTTGCAGCTACGTTGAAGTATTTAGTCCACTCTCTTGGTTTAAAGATCGAAGACAGAGAGGGGGCAGACTTTACGGGTATTGTGGAGGGGTGTGACTTGGAAGGGTATGAAAACAAAAAATGGATGAGTTGGGAGCTGAGGCTCAGTGCAGAGGGGTCGGAATTACTAAAGAGTTCTTTCCACATCGAGCCCCATCCTTCATCCCCGATCCCCCCCCCCCCACGACGGCAACAGGCATGGGACTGGGGGGGCTCATGATCGAGAAAGCTCTGGTGGTCTCTTCAAGCAATTCTGGTATTTTGTTCTGAGGGCAGACGATTCTGTTCATCTGAGGGTAAGTCACAGGAGCCATGGAGTGCTAATACAGTCATTAACTGTCCCATAATCATTCTATTCCACCTAACTGCAGCCGATGTTATTTAGCTAGGAGGGAACTTTCTAGCCTCAGTGTGCATGTTTTTTTTTTTTTTCTAATTTTCATATTAATCCTAAAGTCTGCACTTGGCCTCTTATTGTTGAAGCAACGAGCCGTTTGTAGTAGTTCATTTCTAGACTGACTGGGGAAAATCAGCATATCAAAGACTGTCTAAGAACTCACCACAAAACTGACTCCTTTTGACATCACAATATAAAATTTGGATCATTGTCCTCTCGTCGTTCAGCGAATAACTTTGGTGATACCATGGGTGATACTGTCTTCTTCATTGACATTTCCCTTTATCGGTAATTGCTTGCTATTCTCAGGGGGTTAACCTCTTTTTCTTCTTTAACACCCACCATTATCATTAATTACTTACTATTCTTAAGAGGTTAGTCAATGACATCTCAGTACATGTGAAAGATTTCTATACCTTTCCAAGTAATGGATAAAAACCACACAAAAACACTAATATTCAGTTGCAAAGTCGACACATGCCCTGACAACTCATGTGGTGCATGCTGAACAGGTGAACTGGCAGATCCAATTGCTTCCTAGAATGTTTCCAAAATTTAAGAATAATTGGCTGATTGACTGATTGCAATAAATGATCATGCAACGGAACAATTAGGGTCATTGCCACCATAGAGTAAGAGTAAAACCGAAAGAGGATAAAATATTTGTTTAAAAAGATATAAGCACAGTAAAAATTAAGAATAACACATCAGATTCGATCCCTATCCTCCCTGCCAGACCCCAACATGGAAGGTGGAAGGAAATAGTTCAACATCCGGTATGAAACCTGGACAACTGGCAAGGCTGGGTGGTCCTTGCGAGAGTGTAGCCAAGTGTACAGTACAAGATTCCCTTCTAATGAGGGACTTTGAGCGTGCTGAGTCATCCTCAACTTGGTCCAGACCAGTAATTTGCTGGTTCCCATGTTTGTAATAGTGGTGGGTTATTTTTACTCCAGTGTCCAACTGTGAGATATAGTAATGACATATACCATTGAAATTACTAAAATACTGTATTGCTTAGAAGAATCATTACTAATAGGAATGATCTTAATACGTATAATTTTATGATTTATGATCGTAGACTCGCTGTTTAACCCATCACGTCCCAAGCTATTTTGCACCTCCGACACCCCCCAATCCCAAGCTATTTTGGATTTTTATTTTTGGCTAAAACCTCCGCTTTTGGTGAGAAACATCGAAAATTCATAGAGAAATCGCTCACCTTAGGTTTAAAATACTCGATACAGGTAGCAGTACCTCCTTACCTTACTGGGTTTTCTATCAGGCTGGCTTTAAAGAAAACGAGTTCTATGGGAGGGTAACTATTTCACACCACTCATAAATGGTATTTATTTATTTATTTAGTACAAATTTATATGTAGTACGAGAGCATATGTTTTCAAACAGTAATATAGGCATTATAAGCATTGTTTCACTCACTAACTCATCAACATACCTGACCTTTTTTGGCGACATTACCTGATCATCATTTCTGACTGTTTCTTCCTCTAATGCTACGTAAACTTTGTCCTCCACATTGTCATCGATTGGGGAATCACTCTGGCCCTGAATGTCTTTATTGGCAAGGTCACTAGTAACAAGTGAATTGCCGAGACAATGGAGTGCAGGGGGGGGGGAATTATGTGGTGTAAGGCAGTGTCCCTGCCTGGCATCTTGTAGAGGAATAGAGGAAGGTGTCCTGTGTATATACACAAAAAATCATGCACGAAAATTGAAAATTGTGCAAATTATGAACCTTGCACTTGTGCGACGTACCAGTACGTCGACGGGACTAGCTGTGACAAAATGTTGCAACATACCCATACGTCGATGGGATGCCTTGGGTTAAATATCAGCCCTTCACAACTTCGCCTTGTATAAATTCTGTTTGGTTTGTTGGACATTGTTGCCGATCACTTGTATGTATTAAGGCCTGCCTATTATTTATTATTAACATAAACCTTTGTACTGGCAGTCCTTATATTATCTAAAATCTATTATCATCTAAATTTAGCACTTAACATATAGCTAAGAGACTCACGCATACACATTAAAAGGACACTCCTGAATAGAGACCCCATACCTTCCCTCTGTTGTCAATATCTGAGAATATGAACTACACCCAATTAAAGAGGTCAAATGCCACAACTCAAATTCAGAGCCTGATAAATTAATTTAGTGGTGGGTGAGGGTGCTCATCATCCACCCACTTATTGTAGTGGTACTCTGACTTTAGGGTAGTTCTACATTGAGTGGCAAGCCAAATGATTTCCTGTGAACCAGGAAAGCATTTACAACACTGGATGGTAACCTTATAACCAACCACCACGTGTTCCCTACGTGACAACAAGTGGTTTGCCGGAGGGTTAGTGCCCCTCCCCGAAAACAACTAACTAGTACAAACAAGAAGCCTCGGACCAGGACTGACCAAAAGGTGATGACTAAGGACCAAACAAAGGACTCGATACGGATGGCAACTTGGAATGTAAAGGGTGCAAATGATGAGGTGAGAGAGAGATTGTCCAGGTGCTTGAGGGTGCAAAAGTGGATGTATGTGGGTTAACTGAAACTAAATGGCGAGGTGAGAGTGTGAGAGAATGGGAATATGGATGGAGTGTATGCACGGGAGTAGGTGAGAATGAGAGGGCAAAAGGAGGAGTGTGTATTGTGGTGAATAACAGATGGAAGGAGAATAGAAGAGAGTATGGATCAGTTGGCTCAAGGATTGTGTGGGTAAGATGTGGGCAATTGTGTGTTTATGCACCAACGCAAGATCATAAAAGCAGAGTGAGAGAAGAGTTCTGAACAAATGTGGAAGTGTGCATGGAAAAGTTTGAAAGGAATGAGAGAGTGTTTCTGACTGGCGATATGAATGGTAAAGTAGGGAATGTGAAGGTGGATGGAGTAGTTGGTGAGTGGGATGTGCCTGCTGAGATAGATGAGAATGGCAGTGCTTTAGTGGACATTTGTGCCGGAAGGGGCTTTGTAGTATCTTGAGAGTGTCTGTCGGACCAGGATTTCAGTAAAACATATCTCTGGTTCTACAAATATGATTATTCCACTCTTGAGCTGCTTACAGTTGGCGGACGGTTACACTCTAGCCCATAAATCAGTTCGTCATCATAACAACAAAAGTAGTTGATTCATTCCCATCCAAACTACTACATTCTCTCCCTTCTTATTTTGAGCTACTGCACTGTCCTACCAAACAAAAATAATAATAATAATAAAAATAAAAATGCCATTGTGTATGAGAATAACTCACTGTACTGTACTGTCTCATTGGCTATTTATATCAAATTAACTACATTATGTGTATTCAAGGTACAGTACACTATAGTATAATGGTATAATAACACAAATACCTCACAAATCAAGTCTTTGAGGTTTGGTTATCACACTTCCACATCTAGTGGTCACTAGGCCTGGTTTACTGGAAGGAACCACACATGGTGATGAGGGTGTAGGTCTGATACTATGATCTAGGTTACTTTCAAGCGACGTGCCAGGGCCTTCACTCTGTTCCTCAGGTTGCCTTGAACTGCCAATACTGGACTCTGAGACCCCAGTCAACTCAGAGCCACACTGCATCCCAGTTTTTTTTTTCTTTTTTTTTATGCGAGGAAGAAGGAACCAAAGGCCATAAGCCCGCAATAACAGTTCCCTCCAAGAGAAAAACAAAATACAATATAGAGCCAAATTCAAGATCTGATCATTTTGAGATGCCTGGACACATTGCATTTGAAAGACTGGAGATCAAAGGCAGCAGGAAATACGGACAGAGGGAGACAGTTCCAGAGCTGACCTGTTGCATAAATGAAAGACTGGGAGTAACGGTTAACTCTTGCATTAGAGAGTTGGACAGAAAAAGGATGAGAGTTTACTGCCAGACGGGTGCTACGCGCCCGTCGTAGAGGTGGAGGAATGCATGCAGACAGTTCAGAGGAGCAGTGACCATTAAAGTAGCGATAGAAAAGAGATAAAGATGCAACAGTGCGGCGAAGAGACAGAGGTTGAAGGGAGTCAGTAAGAGGAGGAGAGTTAATGAGACGAAAAGCCTTTGACTCCACCCTATTGAGAAGAGCTGTATGTGGGGAGCCTCCCCACACATGAGAGTTGTACTCCACACAGGGGCGGATAAAACCCCTGTATAGAGTCAACAATTGTGCAGAGGTAAAGAAAGAGCGGAGTCGGCTTAGCACACCCAATCTCTTGGAAGCAGATTTTACAAGAGATGTAATATGATCTTTCCAAGATAAGTCCCGAGTAAATGAAACCCCAAGCATGTTCAAGGATGATGCAGGATTAAGCTGAGTATTATTAAACATTAGTGGGTATACCTGTGGAAGATTTTGTCGGGTTGATAGGTGTAAGAACCGAGTCTTATATGCATTAAAGACAACCATATTATTTTTACCCCAGTCAGAGAGACGAGCCAAGTCAGACATTAGGCGTGCCATGGCCTCATCCCTTGTTTGTTGAAGTAACTGTTGAGATGGGCGTTGCGGGAACCGAATGGAAAGGTGAAGGGTGGAGTCACCAGCGTATGAGTGGATAGGGTTAGATGTACAGCTTAGAAGATCATTGATGAATAAAAGGAAGAGAGTTGGTGATAGGACAGAGCCCTGAGGAACACCACTGTTGACAGATCTAGGAGAAGAACGATGGCCGTCTACAACAGCGGCTATAGAACAACCAGAAAGGAAGCTAGCGATGAAGGCACAGATAGAAGGATAGAAACCGTAGGAGGGCAGTTTGGAAATTAAAGATTTATGCCAGACTCGATCGAAAGCCTTTGAGATGTCAAGTGCAATGGCAAAGCTTTCGCCAAAGTCCCGAAAGGAGGATGACCAGGAGTCTGAAAGGTAGGTGAGAAGATCGCCAGTGGAGCGTCCCTGACGGAACCCATACTGACGATCGGAAAGAAGGCTGTGATAGGAAAGATGCCTTAAAATTTTTCTATTAAGAATTGACTCGAAAACTTTTGAAATACAGGACGTTAAAGCAATTGGACGATAGTTGGAGGGTTGGGAGTGGTCACCCTTCTTTGGGACTGGCTGAATGAAAGCAAACTTCCAGCAAGAAGGAAAGGTACAAGTTGACAGACAAAGGCGAAAGAGTTTGCCTAGGCAGGGTATAAGCACAGAAGCACAGTTCTTGAGAACAACAGGAGGGACCCCATCAGGCCCATATGCCTTGTTAGTACTGAGGCCAGTGATGGCATAAAATACATCAACTGAAGAAATTTTAATGTCAGCCATGAGGAAGTCAGAGGGGGGAAGTGATTGAGGAACAGCACCGGGATCGTCTAAGGTGGAATTGGAGGAGAAAGTCTGTGCGAAGAGATCTGCTTTATCAGTAGAAGAAATAGCTACAGAACCATCAGAGTAGAAAAGAGGAGGGAAGGATGATGAGGTAAAGTTGTTAGAAAGATTTTTGGCAAGGTGCCAGAAGGAGCGGGAAGAATTCGAGTTGGAGAGTTGAGAGCATTTAGTATGGATGAAATTATTTTTAGTAGAGCGAAGAACAGACTTAGCACGATTCCGGGCAGAAACGTAAAGATGATGTGATTCAGGGGTGGGTTGGCTCCGGTACCTTTTGTAGGCCCTCTCCTTGTTGCGGACAGCATTAGAACAAGCAGTTGCCTGCATATCCTCAGTCATCCTGACCCCAGTCCCGTGTAATTCCTTCTCTACACTCCAATGGTTCTGTCACATCGGTTTTTCTGACTATCATTTGCTCTGCATGCCTACGTACCACTCTGCCATACATACAACTGTACCTGTATGACAATGGACCCGTTACTTCGACAACCGTCCCAGGCCGCCATCTATCACCTCTACCACTGTAATTTAACACAAAAATCTTATCATATATTCCAAATTCTCTTACAGCTGGATTTTTATAATGATTTTTCTTTTGGTTTTCTTGTTTCCTCTTCACCCTCTCTAACAGATTTGGCCTCAATAAATCCAAAGGTCCTTGCAATTTCCGACCCATTAACAATTCACAAGGGAGCTACCAGTCACTGACTGCGGTGCAGTTCTGTACTTAAACACGAACCTTGAGAGGCTAGTCTTAATGTTGTCTTTAATTTCATTTTCTTTAGCACACTTATAACAGTCTGGACTGCTCTTTCAGCCATTCCATTAGAGCTAGGGTGACATGGAGCACAGGTGGTGTGAACAATGCCATTTTTCTTCATGAATTGTCCAAATTCCTCACTAGTGAACTGACTTCCATTATCTCTAACTAGCATTGATGGTATCCTATGAGTAATAAAAATATCCCTGAGCTCTGAGATGGTTGCTGGAGATGTGGTTTTGTTCATAAATCTGACCTCTAGCCACTTTGAATATGCATCGATAAGAACTAGAAACGTGTGCCCCAGAAATGATCCTGCAAAGTCTGTACGTAATCTTTGCCAAGGCTTACCAGGGTATGGCCACACATGAAGGGGTGCTGTACCAGGTTTGTTACTGTTCACCACACGATTCTACAGTTTGTTCCATATCTTTATCCAGATTAGGCCACCAAACATATGACCTTGCTATTGCTTTCATGGCAGAGATACCAGGATGTGTCTCATGTAGCTCCCTTAATACATACTGTTATCCTGCAGGTGGGACAACCATTCTGTTACTCCACAATATACAATCATCTTCTGAACTCAGTTCATTTCTTCGCACATAAAATGGGCTCAATTCAGTCCTGACAGCCTTTGACCATCTTTTCATGAAAAATATAAAACCTTACTAGTCACAGGGTTACGGGCTGTCCAATGCCTTATGTGCTTAGCTGACACTGGTGAATCTTCTATGTGTTCTAGAAACAGAATGGTGTCTGCAGGTACTCCCACATCACCTGGTTTGTCTTTCAAAGGCAATCTACTCAACAGGTCTGCATTAGAATTGTCTGTGCCATTTCTAAACTCAATTTTGTAGTCATAGGCTGCCAGGATGATGACCCAACGTTGAACTCTGGCACTGACCATACTGGGCAAAGCTTTGTGCTCATTAAATAAAGATACTATAGGCTTATGATCAGTAACTAAAGTGAATGACCTCCCACATATATAATTATGGAATATACCTACTCCATAAAATATAGCTAAACCTTCTCTGTCAATTTGTGCATAATTTTTCTCGGCATCACTTAGTGTGCGTGAAGCAAAAGCTATTGGCTTTTCTGACCCATCCTCATACCTGTGCGCCAACACTGCCCCAATACCATAGGGTGAAGCATCACATGACAGTACTAAAGGTAACTCTGGGTTATACAGTAATGTACCAACACATCACTAGACACCAACATCTGTTTAGCCTTTTGGAATGCAGCCTCTTGTGGTTGATGCCATTGCCAAAGGACTCCTTTTCTCAGCAATGAGTAGAGGGGTGCTAGGACTGATGACAAGTTTTTAAGGAATTCACCTTAGAAGTTTATTCCTCCTAAGAACGACCTCAAGGTCTGGATGTCCGTTGGTCTGGGCACATCCACAATGGCATGCACTTTACTTTCCAACACATGTACACCTTGTTCATCAATTTTATGTCCTAAATAGTTCACACTTTATTGGAAGAACTCACATTTATCAAATTTCAGTTTCAAGCCCTTTTCTATATGAAAAGGGCTTGAAACTACTTGGTTCAAATTCTTCTTATGTTCAGCTTCAGTACTTCCTGTGATCAGTATGTCATTTATGTAAACAACAGTATGGGGAATATCTCTCAACAAGTTATACATCTCTCTCTGAAAAATACCAGGTGCCATTTTTGCTCCATATGGCAACCTGTTAAATTTGAACAACCCTCTGTGAGTGTTGATTACACAGTACCTTTGTGAGTCCTCCTCTAACCCCATTTGTTGGTAAACACTACTCAAGTCTAATTTTGTTAATGATTGTCCTCCTGCCAGGCTGGTAAGTAGTTCACTTTGGTACTGGAAAAGTGTCTCAGCAACAGGATTAATGGTCACCATGAAATCTGCACAGATCCTTACTGTTGAGTCAGGCTTGGCTACAACCACAATGGGAGTGGCCCATTCAGAGTTTTCTATCTATCTATCTATTGCCAGACGCCTCAATCCCGTTTGGGGTGGCCACAAACAAATCACCTCCACGTCGTCCTGTCCCCCGCCATTTCACTGCCCTGCCCTCAACTCACACACCCCTCTGTCATATACCTCTCCACCCCATCACTCCATCTCATCCTCGGCCTCCCCCTCCCTCTTCCTCCCTCCACCTCACTCACATACACTCTCTTCGTCAGTCTTTCACCCTCCATCCTCTCCACATGGCCAAACCACCTCAGTGTGTTCCTCATAACACTTCCTATCACATCCACATCCACACCACAACGCTCCTTTATTTCCTCATTCGTCACCCTGTCTCTCCATGTGACTCCACAGGCTCATCTTAAATAACTCATTTCCACTGCTCTCATTCTTGACTTGTGTCCTTCCAACAACGTTCAAGCTTCACTTCCATACGTTAGAGTTGGTATCACAATACTGTCATGTAGTAACTTTTTCACTTCCATCCTCACTTCCCTATTTCTTATCACTGCTTTCAAAGAATCAGCAACCTTTCTTCCCTGCTGTACCCTTTCAAGCACTTCACCCTCCAAACTTCCATCCTTACTCATCACACTACCCAAGTACTTAAACCTACTCACATTTTCCAATTCCTCACTATCCAATCTCGCTGTACATTCACTGACTTCACCCCTCTCAAAGACCATCACTTTACTCTTCCCTACATTCACCTTTAGATTCCGTTTCTTGCACACTCTCCCAAACTCATCCACCAAGCCTTGCAGCTCCCCTTCGTCTTCACTCAACAACACAGTATCATCTGCAAACAACAGTACAGGGAGTTTCCAAACACTATCCTCTCTCACCAGGGCCACTCCAACATCCACTACCCTATCTTGTTCCTCTTTTGTTACCCCATCCATGAACAGATTGAACAACCATGGAGACATGACACATCCCTGTTTCAACCCAACCTCCAAAGAGAAAAATTCACTTAGTTCACCATTCACACGCACTGCAGCCTTAGCACCATCATACATACTCTTCACAGCATTCAATAACTTCCCATCTACTCCATATATTCTTAATACTTTCCACAATCCTTGTCTATCCACCCTGTCATATGCTTTCTCCAAATCCATGAAAGCCGCATACAACTTCTTTCCCTTCTCTAGAAACTTTTCCACTAAAGATCTAAGAAAGAATATTTGATCTACACAACCTCTTCCCATCCTAAAGCCTCCCTGTTCTTCTACAACTAATTCCTCTGTTCTTTCTCTAACTCTGTCAATAAGTATCCTATCATACACTTTTCCTATTATACTAAGAGGACAAATGCCCCTGTGATTACCACACATTTCTTTTTCCCCTCTTCCTTTGTACAAGGGAATAATTATACCTGACTTCCAATCCTCCGGGACTCTACCTTTCTCCCAAGCCAATCTGCCCATCTTCCACATCCATTCTACTACTATCTCTCCCCCATGCTTCAGCATTTCACCCACACACTCATCACTTCCTGGGGCTTTCTCCAATTTTACTTTCTTCATTGCTTCCACAACTTCTATCCTACTGATTTCTTCCTGTCTTCTCACCTCCCTCCTTCTCCCAGCCACTTATACTCGCATTACTTCCATCCTGTATGTTCAACAATTCCTTAAAGTGTTCTCTCCATCTGCTCACTTTTTCTCCCTTCTCCACTAGTAATCTACCATTTTTATCTTTCACTCCCCTGCTAACCTCACTTCCACCCTTTCTTACTCTCTTCATCTCTTTCCAGAACATTTTCGTACAGTCCCTCCACTTTATATTCAAATTTCTTCCAAATTCCTCATCCACTCTCTTCTTACTCTCTCTTACTAATCTTTTCACCTCTCTCTTTCTTTCTACATATAACTCTCTCTTCCGCCTCACAACTTCTTCCACGCCTCTATTTCTCATTCATTCAGTTTATGCTTTCTTCTTTTGTGCCACAGCCTGTCTCACCTCTTCAGTCCACCACGCTGTTCCTTGCACCCCACTCCGTCTTCTCTTCCTCCCACACACCACATCACATGCTGCACATATTTCTTCTGTAAATATCCTGCATACACCTTCCACGTCCCCCATCTGCTCCAATTCATATTTGCCCAATCGTTCCTCCCACTTCTCTCTTATACTCTGCCTTGACAATTTGTCTGTCTAATTCCGTATCAGTTGCCTCCCTCAGTGAGAAGGGCAAGGAAAGAGCTTTACAAAACTTTGGCTTAACATGAGGATCTACATAAATCTTGGCCTTTCCCCCAATGTATGTTCCCAATCCTTCCTCAAACACCTTACAATACTTTTTCTTGAGCTCGTTTACATACCGGTATGCTCCATCAACAACTTCCTCTCTTACAGTCAGCACCGATTTCCAGTCAAGCTTCATTCTTTCTAACCAGTTCCTTCCTAGTCAATTCTGTCCCTGTCCACTAACTACAACTAATGGTAGCTCAAACCTTTCATCTCTTTCTATTACACTGACACTGACAACACCTGCTAATTTTAACTTCTCTCCAGTGTATGACCTCAGGTTCTGTTCATTTTGTGTCAGTTTCTCTTTTAGTTTGGACCTTTTATCTCACATTTGCCTATACTCATGGCCATTTATAATGGTAAAACTTGCACCTGTGTCTATTTCAAACTGTACCTCTTGACCTTCAATATCTAGTTTATACATACATGGCTTTACACTTCCTAAATACACATTGCTTTTACTTCCTTTACACTGATTTACAGAGTTAAATGTATAAAAATTTGCAGTCTTCTTCCTTTTCTTCTCTGTCATTTTTTTTTCTTCCTTTTCCTTTTCACATTCTTCTGGACTTTCTTGATCATCAACTTGATATGTTCTTCCTCCCTTTGATTGACGGGTGCTCCCTCTTGTATAACTCCTGGCAGGCTTTTGCTGCTGCTTCCTGTTATTATGCGCAGTGATCCCTTCTTTCCAGGGCCCACTTCCTTGTTGACCCGTAGACCTGGGACACTTGTTTGCAAAGTGTCCCAATCCCTGGCAAGCAAAACAGAGGTATCCCCTGGCAGTGCATGTGGCTGGAGTGTGTTTCTTGCCACCGCACCTCCAGCAGGGTGTCTTGTGTCACTACATGCAGGGTTGTCGGTCTGACACATCCTTCTGAGCCACTTCCAATGCCACAGCCAACTGGTACACTTTTTTACATGAGAGCGTTTCACCAGACTTAGGCTCTAGAGACAATAGTTTAGCTTGAATGTTTTCATCACTGTTACTAACAATCATCTGGTCACGCAGCATCTGGTCTTGTGGCCTACTAGCCAAGGAATCAAAGTTGCAATACTCTGTCAGTTCCTTCAATGCAGTAAGTACTGAGGAACACTCACCTTGTCTCTTGAGTGTAAAATTTTAGCCTAGCCACAGTCTCTGATAACTTGGGTTCATAATGCTTTGTTAATAATTCACATAATTCATCAAACTTCCAATCACCCGGTGTCTTAGGTCTGCATAAACTTCTCAAAGGTTTGTAAGTCTTTGCTCCAACAATAGCTATCAACACAGACCTCATCTTTGCTTCCTCCTTGATGTCATTGGCTAAAATATAATTCTCTAGTCTCTCTTTATATTCTGTCCATGACTCCACCTCCAGTTCAAATGGATTTACTTGTCCCATTAGAGCCATCTTACTTACTTAGCTTCAACCCTTGGACATAGCACCGCCAAATTCCAATACTTCCCTCCAGAGACCGCCCCGGGCAAGCGTGCACTTCTACTTCATATTTGCCACAATCTTGCCCGTCATTCTGCTTCTCAGTCACTTTTATCCTCGTCGCCACTTTGTAGTAGCTTGAGAGTGTCTGTCGGACCAGGATTCCAGTAAAACATGTCTCTGGTTCTACAAATATGGTAATTCCGTTCTCGGGCTGCTTATAGTTGGCGGGCGGTTACACTCTTGCCCTTAAAACAGTTCGTCATCATAACAACAAAAGTAATTGACTCATTCCCATCCAAACTATTACAGGGTTAGTGATTGCCCATACCCTCTTCAGCCACAAAATGATCCATAGGTATACATGGCGAATGTTGAGAAAGGTGAGTGATGAACTGAATGAACTGAAAGCAATGATTGATTATGTGTGTGTGGATGAAAGGATGCGAAGGTGTGTAATGGATGCAAGAGCGTATAGGGGTTGGGGGGGGGGGGACTTTCTGAAAGTGGTGGTTAGAATCAAGGCACAACTGAAATAGAGATATAGAAGAAGGGAAGGCGAAGAAGTACTATATGCAAGGAGATTGGAAAGGTTACAAGAGGATGAGAAAGAGGTAGAATATAAGAGAGAAGTGGAGGAGCGATCGAGTAAAAATGATTTGGAGCAGATGAGGGACGCAGAAGGTGTGTCCAAGATATTCACAAAAAAAAAAAAAAAAAAAAAAAAACGCTGCGCAGTATGTGAGGTGGTGTGTGCGGTGAAGAGAAGACGAAAGGGGGTGCAAGGAACAGCATGGTGGAATGAAGAGGTGAGACAGGCTGTGGCACAAAAGAAGGAAGCATAATTATAATGAGTGGATGAGAAACAGGGGCGTGGAAGAAGTTGAAAGACGGAAGAAAGAGTTATATGTAGAGAGGTGAAAATATTAGTAAGGGAGAATAAGAAGACAGTGGATGTGGAATTTGGAAGGAATTTGAGTGCAAAGAGAAGGGAATCTAAGAAAATGCTCAGGAAAGAGGTAAAGAGAGTTAGACAAGTGGCAATCAAGTTAGTAGCGCAGAGAAAGATAAAATTGGTAGATTACTAGTGGAGAGGGAAGAAAAAGTGAGCAGATGGAGAGAACACTTTAAGGAATTGCTGAACATAGAGAATGAAAGTAATGCAAGTATAAGTGGCTGGGGAATGACATGAAGAAGGAGGGATGTGAGAAGAGAGGAAGAAATCAGTAGGATGGAAGTTGTGGATGCAATGAAGAAAGTCAAAATGGGTAAAGCCCCAGGAATTGATGGAGTGTGTGGTGAAATGCTGAAGCACGGGGGAGAGACAGTAGTAGAATAGACGTGGAAGATGTGCAGGTTGGACTGGGAGGAAGGTAGAGTCCCGGAGGATTGGAAGTCAGGTATAATTATTCCCTTGTACAAAGGAAAAGGGAAAAAGAAGTGTGTAGTAATCATAGGGGCATTTGTCCTCTTAGTGTAATACGAACAGTATGTGGTAGGATAGTTATTGACAGAGTTAAGAAACTAACAAAGGAATTAACTGAAGAACAGGGAAGTTTTAGGAAGGGAAGAGGTTGTGTAGATCAGATAATCATTCTTAGACCTGTAGTGGGAAAGTATCTAGAGAAGGGAAAGAAGTTATATGCGGCCTTCATGGACTTGGAGAAAGCATATGACAGGGTGGATAGACAAGGACTGTGGAAAGTATTAAGAATATATGGAGCAGGGAGGAAGTTGTTGAATGCTGTGAAGAATATGTATGAGGGTGCTAAGGCTGCAGTGCGTGTGACAGTGAACTGAGTGAATTTTTCTGCTTAAAGGTTTAATTGATACAGTGATGTGTCATATCTCCATGGTTGTTCAATCTGTATATGGATTGGGTTATAAAGGAGTTACAAGGTAGGGCAGTGGATATTGGGAGAGTGTGTATGAAACCGAATCCAAAAGGTGAATGTTGGCAAGAGTAAAGTTATGGTCTTTGAGAGAAGCGAAGTCAGTGAATATACAGTGAGGTTGGATGAGAAGGAAATGGAAAATGTGAGTGCGTTTAAGTACTTGGGTAGTGTGATGAATTAGGATGGAAGTTTGGAGGGTGAAGTGCTTGAAAGTTTACAACAAGGAAGAAAGGTTGCCGGTTCGCTGAAAGCAGTGATAAGAAACAGGGAAGTGAGCATGAAAGTGAAAAAGTTACTACATGACAGTACTGTGATATCAACTCTAACTTATGGAAGTGAAGCTTGGACCTTGTTGGAGGGACAGAAGTCGAGAGTGAGAGCAGTGGAAATGAGTTATTTAAGAAGAACATGTGGAATCACATGGAGAGACAGACTGACGAATGAGGATGTGAATGAGGGTTGTGGTGTGGATGTGGATATGATAGGAAGCGTTAGGAGAAACACACTGAGGAGGTTTGGCCATGTGAAGAGGATGGAGAATGAGAGAATGACGAGGAGAATGTATGTGAGGTGGAGGGGGGGAGAGGGAGAGGGAGGCCAAGGATGAGATGGAGGGGTGGAGTGGAGAGGTATATGAGAGAGGGGGGTGTGAGCTGGGAGCCGGGCAGTGAAATGGCGGGGGACACGGCGATGTGGAGGCGATTTTTTTGTGGCCACCCCTTACGGGGTTTAGTCTTTTGGCAGTAGAAAGATAGATAGATAGACAAATTAATTCAGGAACTGTTTTTTAACATTCTTTATTATCCACGTCTTGTCCTAGTAACGTCAAGAAGTTCAAAGTCGCATATATATATATATATATATATATATATATATATATATATATATATATATATATATATATGTATTATCTATCTATCTATCTATATATATATATATGTCTGTTTATATTTAATAATTTTGTGTTTTGAAAGCTTCATCTTTCTTCTATCACATAATGTACAAGGAGAATTAATGGCTTACACAGTAACATGACTGGGAGCAAAAAAATAATAAATAAATAAAATAAAATACTGGCGATTTTTATTACTACTTTGATAACCTTACCACTACCATTTGGTTTGTGTTTGACGAAATTACATAACCTTACCAAGTTTTCATTGCATAATACCTTGCATTTAACAGACATTTCAAACAAGATGTCGCTTTTAATAACTTAAGGTTTACTGTAAAAAAATAAAACTGGAGAATCAAAATGTATGTGTATTGTTTTAATATCGACAGTTTGCATCATTTAGCGTACAAGAGGATAACAATGTGTAATACATAAAGAATTTGTACCAAATCTCCAGTGCCATTTAGAATTCGACGGTCCTACCAGGGTTGCGGTCTCGCCAAAGATCTCTCCTTGCCCTGCAGAGCTATATGGTCCATTGGTCCTAGCTCAGGGGATTCACCCTTCCTTCAATTTATGGAAGGGATGGTAAAATAAATCACAGCATGTAACAAACGAAGATCAAGCAAGACGCTATCTGAGCCTCGTAATGCAAGTGATGTCAAGAGCCTAGCCCTTTCAGTCCCATGATATACCTATAGTTTTATTCTTTGCAAACACCACAAGATTTTACTTTATTTAGAACACCCTCATATTGAAGGGGGTTAATCAAGGCTGTATCATCCAGTTCAGCCTCCCCGGAGGATAACAGAATCGTTGGGGTATAGAATGAAATGAACTTTACGTCACTGGAGTGAAGAAAGTAATTTAGTCAAGCTCATTAAGCAGCTCACGCTCTAGGCTAACTTGTAATCTTGTTTTTACCCTCATTATATAAATGAAGGTACATCATTAGAACAAACAAATATTGAACTTCCAAACATTGATCACTGGCCACAATGGTCTACTAAATGAACCGTATGCACATCGCCTGCAGCAAGAGCTGGTGAGATGTGAGCTATCTTTTATCCTGTCTTGGGGACGGTCGCCCATGAAGTATGGACACAAACGTCAAGTGGCGGTATTTAGTAAATACTGAGATTTCGGAAAACCTAGGAAATGCCAACAAAGCTTCAATAAAGCACTACTCTTACTCTGGACAAAAGGCTACGGATGTAGATATGAAATAATAAAAGCCAACTCCACTGAGCTCCCATTAGTGATATAACGATTGGACTGTGTCTGCAAGGGTTAGCCGGATAGAAACCACTCAAGCTCTATAAGGCTCAGTGATGGAAACCCAATATACCCATGTGCTACAAATAGCCGGCCCAAAAGTACTCATTCATGTGTGATATTTTGCAAAAAAATCCAACGAGTATTTTAGGTGACCTTGAATGGTATATATCAAATACTTGCCAAGTCTCATAAGTTTACCTAGACTATACAGAACAGTCCCCACCATAGTATACCGTATTTCTTCCGGACTTAGGACCGTCGATTTAGGCTCGCCTTAGTTTGGCAGCCAGACGACACTCTGAAAGTCCCTCATTGAAACGTGATTTTTACCACTGTGCTTTTATAACAGAGCTCAGTGGGTACATGGCAACTGTATTTCACACGCGCTGGCGATTGTAATATTTGGTAGATGTCAGGAGCTTAAGATATCTGCTATAGCATTTTGACAAAGCATTTCCTCAACATATTTGGCTGTGAAAATTACTTGCCATTTTGCCTTCCTTTTTCCTGTGATCGTTATACAACCTGACACAGTTCACAGATATACTGTACACAGGTATATTTCCAAATACCTGTACCGTAAACGTGGGTGATTAGGAACGCTAACCTGGGTGATTAGGGACAAAAAAAAGTTATTTAAGATGTCAAAAGAAAAAATGTTTTTAAAAGCACAACGCTGATAATTTTTTTTACATGAAAGGCCGCACACAATTCTATTTATTTTCCTTTTGTAGGAATGACAGCTGTCCCATCCATTCCTGGGGGAGATATGGGATAAAAATTTCATGCATTGGTTTGGGACCGGAAATTAGCACGTCGTAAAATCTTTCCTACTGGCACAGGAAAGTATTGCATGTAATGGATAATAGCTTTATGCCAGCATTACCTCTCAGGGTTACCTGTTGGATATGAAACATATGGTATATAGAAAGCTTATTGATAATTACAGTGTTTTAAGAAAAAAATGTTTTTCCTTTTTAGGAAAAATTTTGATTGTTGAGCGGGGTGATTAAGGACATTAATGCCACTTATCCACAGAGTCCACACCGGGTATCAAAAAGGCGCAGGCAGCATGATGAAGAAGTGACTTCAGGAAAGCTCCTGGGCAGCAGATAGGGAAGAAAGGAATGTCATTCAGAAAGGCAGAAGAGAAATTCAAGATCCCCCCAAAAGCGTACTGAGACAGACATATGGATGTGAAATACGAGTCTATGGAAAAGAAGCAGGGTATATTGGAAATGGCCTGGAGATAGAGGATTGTATTGGCAGGAGAGATATAAAGTAGAAAATTGCAGCCCCAAAGAAGCTCAAACAAGGGGTATTCTGGAAAGTGCCAGAACTGGAAGAAAGATGGGGCTAGAGATTTTGTTTGAAGACATGATTTTCAGTGTCATTCCTTATTAAAGCACAACGTGTGTTCATAGACACCCCTGTGAAATATACGAATATGCAAGTTGTAAACTGTCAGTAGTTTTCCCTGTTTTCTAGTACTGGTCATTCATTTTTAAAAAGGAACTCGTGAGTTTCTAAATACCTACTCTATAGAAGGAAAACAGGGTACGCAGACATCATGAACAGGTCCATATTACCCCATTCGTGGGGTTAAAAAGCAGTCAGTTACAAAAAAAACAAAAAAAAAAAAAGGTTACAAATCTGGGCCTTGATACTGACACCGTCGGATGCGAGTGTCTGGAGTGAACGACTCTGCACGTCGCTCCTTCGTCACCCCCCCAAACACAATGAGTTATTATGGTAGGTTAACGTTAGGGTTGGCCGAAGCTGGTGAGGTATAGGTTGGTTTAATGTCCAAACACCACCGGCTTTCGTGATGATTAGTTTTTGGCTTCCGAAGATGCGACGTTACCGAATGTTTTCTTGCTTACACCTCGCTCCGGCGTTGTCAATATGACTGGATGATAAGTGTACGGGAAGAAAAACACGCTTCCGGGACCATCCAACAGCCAAGCTAAACAACTAAACAAGCCAAGCAGTGAAAGCAACGAAACAAATCATTGTAAGTACACAGGCAAGAAACCAATCCCATCAAACCATCCAGCCAGACAAGCAGGTGGCAGACAACCCAGCCAGACAAGCAAGCATCCAACAGCCCGTTGTATCCCGGATCGCCTATCAACCACACCCAACTGAGTTTATGGTGAAGCAATCAAGGCCAGGGTCAGGGAGCCAGATCTGTGTGCTCCTTGGTAGCGCCTTTTTTATCATAGTTAGTTCTTTTATATTGCCGTGAATTGTTGAAAAGAAGCCAAATTCTATTGTATGATTAGTATATGATAATAAAAATCCACCGCGCCTGGTAAGGTGAGTGCTTCATAGGCCCACAGCTGAACGGATGTCACAATCGATGCCAGTTACAGCACTCTGCTGATGTCACAATGGCCACGTCACTCCAGCTGTCACCTGGCACAACCAAAACACACACACACACACACACACACACACACACACACACACACACACACACACACAATATAAACAAAAAGACCGAGATGCAGGCAGACACTAAAAACAGGCACACTACAGACAGTTGGACTCACAACAGAAAGATAGAGAGAGAGAGAGAGGCAGAGAGAGTGAGAGAGAAAATCCCCAAGCCAGACCTCTTCAGCGCTCATATAGATCCCGCTAGGGTGACGGGAGAGCACTGCCCCCTCTCCCAGCAGGGATAGCTAGCCGAGTATTCTCCGACCCCTCTGTCTCGAGTCAGGCACTCTACCACTGGAGCCACCCTGCCCCCCTAGAGCGAGAGCGAGAGAGAGAGAGAGCTGCGCTTTACGTATCACACAACATACCACCACTACGCCACAAGGGTATGGCGCCAACAAGGGCATGCGGCCCGAAAACTTTGCTCTGCTGCCACTCAAGTGCGGCGGACCCTGAGTGGGAAGCGTGGAGCAGTCCAGCGTAGTTTTGGGGACCGGGATGGATGGGGCTGGGATCTGTGCCAGAGGGTACAGTGTGGGCACTAGGGTTGCCGCTTCTGTCCATTAGAGAGCGGCCCGAGCCCGGCAAGTAACGCCCCAGGAGGCTGACCTATCAGTGGGAGGTATGCGGCGGGGCAGTTCCAGTGCCAAGGTGTGCTTGGAGGGTGTCCCCTGTCACTGTCCTGGCAGTGTGCCCTGAGGCCAGTGCCACCAGCCACTGGCTCCCTTCATCCCAGCCTGGGCTTTGGTAACTGTGAGGGTGGGCGGGGCCGG
>NC_137061.1:11402864-11409471 GCF_032717465.1 Coenobita brevimanus | reverse complement strand
CGTATGCCAGTCAATATTCCTTCAGGGCTCACACCAGCCACAGCTGCAATCGAGGGAGAGCACCCAGGGCCCTTGGACTACAGACAGATCATCCCCAGTGCCAGACACCGCTGCCAGCCTCAGAGTCCTACAGTGGAACTGTTTAGGGGCACATGGAGCAAGCTCGCCCACTTTCAGGAGGCGGCTGCCAGGGGACCGCCCTCATGTGAATTCTTCTACAAGGAGACCCTGCTCCCAGGATAATACCACTTTTCGTCTCGCGGAATTTACACTATGCATCTCCTTCTAGGTATGTTCTTGGCGTCACACTGGGAGATGTGCCGTTCCTGGTTCAGGACCACATTGCATGCTGCCACCAGTTGTGAGCCCCCTCCTTTCTGTGGACCTGATGTGGAGGTCCAGGGCGTGGTTCTCCATCTGGCTACATAACTCCTGACGGTATATAATGTATACTGGAGCCAAAGGGGCACCCTGGACTTGGAAGACCTGTTCTCCCCAGGCTGCCAGGGGAGCCGTGTACATTGGAGACGACTTTAACGCCCACCACGCCTTTCTATCTTCGCCTCTTCAGTCTAATGAAGCAGGACGGCACATCTCTTTGGTTCTGGAGGAGATGGGTGGTGTCTCCCCTATTAAATGAAGTGTGGCAGAGGCCACCCATATGCTGGAGGAGTCGCCTCGATCTCTCCCTAGTGTCGGGCACCACCTAAGCGGGCTTGGCGTCATGGTCACTCCACCCCCACCTTGCAAGTGATCACTTTGCCCTTATTGTTTACCTGCCTCTCGCTCCCCCTCCTGCCACCCCCACCTCCTCCACCCCCACCTCCCCTCCACCACAGTGGGACCTCACCTGCAAAGCAGACTGGATGGCCTTTGCCCGTGCTCTCTGGCGGCCTTTGAGAACATCTCCTCCTGCCTCCAGACCTCGAGAGCAGAGCAGATCAGGTAGCAAGTATTTTGGCACAAGCTGCTTTACTCTTGCATATCCCGCTGCGGCAGCGGCACTCAGCACAAGGTGCTACCGAGATGGCTGGTTTTCTACTGCAACAGGGTCAAGGAGCTGAACCGGAGACTCAAGCAGTACCGATGGCGCAGTACATCCTCGCACCGCCGGTACTTGGTTGCCGTCACACGGCATGTGGCTTCCGAGAAGTGCCGCCTTAGGGAGGAGGTGTGGATCAGATGGTGTCGTACCCTAGACTCTCACTCCACTCTCCGTGAGATGTGGAGGAGAATCAGGTCTGTCTCTGATCCACGCCACTCCTCGCCCTCTCCCTCCATCCTGACCCTGCCGCTGAGGCCCCAGCAGTCTTGCTCAGCACTTACGCTGACCGCTCTGCCTCTTCCTAATCTCCCGCAGTCTGTCAGGGAAGACCCTACAGGCACAGCTGTCCG
Organism: Coenobita brevimanus; assembly: GCF_032717465.1. Taxonomy (NCBI): domain Eukaryota; kingdom Metazoa; phylum Arthropoda; class Malacostraca; order Decapoda; family Coenobitidae; genus Coenobita; species Coenobita brevimanus. The sequence goes on along the minus strand of NC_137061.1, from coordinate 11,408,076 downwards.
CCTCTGCGCTGCAACAATTCCAGGCAGCATGTGATAGGCCTGACCCTGCTGATTGTCCGATCACCAGTGGGGAGCTCCACAAGCGCTGCAGCGCAGGGAGGACACTGGCGCGGGCTCGACTGAACACATACTCTCTCCTGTCACATGCTGGAGATTGTGGCATGGACCGTCTACTTGATCTGCTCAACCTCGTGGTCTGAGGGGGCGTCTGCCGAGGGTCGTGGAAGGCCAGCTGTTATCCACCCAATTCCGAAGCCTCCGTGATCCCACCGCCATGCGCCCCATCTCCCTTCTCCGCTGTGTAGCTAAAAAGAAGCGGCTGAGAGGGTTGTGCGGGGCTCGGTAACTTGCTTGTGGCGGCTGGGACCGCTGCACCCAGGGATTTATGCCTACCACATCCAGGCAGGAGTACCACTCACTGCCTCGCGTCATTCCCTTGGGGAGCTGAGGGGAGGAAGGGGAATGGCTGTCTTCCTCGACCTCGAGAAAGCCTTCGAACTGGCAAGCCCCACTGTAATCCTGGCGGCTCTTGCGGCCAGGGGGTGTAGGAAGAGCAGGCTCCTATCCTGGATCCAGGATTTTTTTAATGATCGATCCGCAGGGGGTCCGATTCCAGGGACACCTTTCTCCCTTTCACCTATATCCTAACGGCACCCCCCAAAGGGAGTGTTTTGAGCCCTCTCCTTTTTAACATCCTTTATGGAGGGGCTCTATCTGTAGACTATGGGCCTGGCATTACCCTCCTCTGCTATGCGGACGATCTGGCCCTCGTCTTTACCAGGAGGGACCGCTTCACGCAGGCGGACTTGGCCCTTTCTCACTTGCACTCCAAATGTACTGAGCTAGGGCTGAAGATAAATTTTAATAAGCACAAAGTGTCTGCCCTCTGGACTCTGTCCCCCAGACTTTCCTTATGCTGCTTGAGAAAGGGGGCAGCAGCTCTCTCTTGTCACCGGTGCATCAGTATCTGGGAGTCTGGCTTGATAGGGGTTTTTACCTTTTGCCTGCCATGTTCGGTACTCTGCGGGAGGCGATGCTTCCACCAGACTGGCTGCTCTCCGCTATCTCTCCAAGCGGAGTTTGGGGGCGTCTTACTCAGTCCTCCGAACATTTTATATACATGCAATCAGATCCCTGGTGTGGACTACAGTGCCATCTGTTTGACCGGATCCTACGCTCCACTCCCAGTCTCCAGATCTCTGGAGGTTCTTCAGAACAATGCACTCCGTATCATGCTGGGTGCTCCCACCCTGGGACCCGGATTGTCAATCTCCGTTATGGAGAGTGGTTTGCCGTTGCTCTGGCGCATCTGTGGTTGCGCTACGAGCGGCAGTCATCCACTCTGCAGCTGATACAGTGCCCGGCCCCACCTGTCTGTCTCTGCCCTCCTACTGTCTTTTTGTGCCGCCCACCCGAGCCTGCCCACTCAGCATGACTGGGCCCGGACTACAACTGGCTGTTATCCATGGACTGGGAGCTGCTGCGAGCCTCCTGCCAAGATCCTGACTCTCCCTTTCCTGGGTACACTGATCCACCACCATGGGACCCCCTCTCTTTTAAATTTGTACTTTTGCCCACTCTGAAGCCAAACCCTCGAACTTCCATTCCTGCACTCCTCTTGTCAAGAGGGTCTTAGTCGGGTTGCGGCTCTAGATTCACCAGAACTCAGCCACTTATTTTACGGATGGTTCAGTATCCTCTGATAAAGCTCTGCTGAGGGCGGCCTTTGTCTCTGCGCATAAACAATTGAATCGCCATGGCTGACTCTCTCAGGGTGTATCCGCTTTTTCAGGCTGAGCTTGCGCCGTCCTGGGTGCATTGCGCCACGCTCATCACCCCTCATCATCACCGTGTCGCTAATTCACACAGACTCACTTTCCTCCCTTCAGAAGCTAAGATCTTTTCTCCCTTAAGGACAACGTCTTTCTTCTGACAGCGATTTTTACTTTTGCATCCCTTCTCGTCCGTAGAGGGTGCCACTATTATTCTCCATTGGCTCCCAGGTCACGTTGGAATCCAGCGACAATGAGCGAAATGCTGAAGTGATGCAGCACGCTCAGCTTATCGCTCGCTTCCTGACGTCACATGTAGAAAACTGCGCCCCAGCCTATCACACGTCATTAGCACTCTCCTCACTGCTACCATTAGCAGAGCAGTCTCGAGAGGAACATCAGCTTTTGGTTTAGCAGGAGGCTCTCACTCTGGGCTACATGGTATGCCACCGCAACATGCATATTCTCTTTTGTTACCCTTTAAAGGCATACCCAACTATATTATTGGTAGTGAGGTTCAGGCGCTTACATGTCTGGGGTTTCCATGCTACAAACCAATTGTCTCCGGTACAGAGCCAGACCCGTGTACCCATTGTTTGGTCACATCTGTGGAGCCACTCATTCACTATCTTCTGTACTGCCCAGCCACTACCATGCTCAAGGTCTCACTCTGACACGACTTTTGCTCGGACAGGGGATAGAGTTCATGGATGCCGCTTGCATCGTTGCACGTGCTCCTTTACAATTATTACTCATCACAGTCAGGGAATACCCACCCCCTCGATAATTCAAGCTCGCGCAAGTTAAGCGCATCTCTGACGGGCTCTTTGTTTGCCCGTGTTCCAGCATTGCTCGGACGAATATCTAAAAAAAAAAAAAAAAAAAAAAAAAAAAGCCACTCCTGCAATGCACCTCACCCAACCCCACCCACCCCACCCTTACCACCCATCCTGCCCACCCACCCAACCCGACCCACCCTTAACACCCATCCTACCCAACCACCCAACCCACCTCCTCACGCTTAACACCCATCCTGACCACCCATTCAACCAAACCCATCCGTAACACCCATCCCTACCCACCCACCCGCAACTCCACTCCACCCTTAACACCCATCCTACCCACCTACCCAACCCAACCTACCCTTAACACTCCATCCTCACCCACCTGCACCGCAACCAACCCACCCTTAATACCCATCCTCCCCACCTACCCAACCCAACCCAACCCAACCCACCCTTAACACCAATCCTGCCCACACATCATTAACACCCATCCTACCCACCTACCCAACCCAACCCACCCTTAACACCCATCCTACACCTACCCAACCCAACCCACCCTTAACACCCATCCTGCACCACCCCACCCACCCAACCCAACCCACCCTTAACACCCATCCTGCCACTTACCCACTCACCCAACCACAACCCACCATAACACCCATCCTACCCACCCATCCAACCCAACCCACCCTTAACACCCATCCTACCCATCCACCCAGGCGATGCAGCGAACCATCCCTCCCACCTATCCAACTTCATCCATCCCACACACCCAATTGGCTCTCTCTCTCTCTCTCTCTCTCACACACACACACACACACACACACACACACACACACACACACACACACACACACACAGAACAGTAAGACACAAAGACAGTAAGACACAGACTTTTTTTGTAAACACACACACACAAACACAAACACACACACATACACACACACACACACACACACACACACACACACACACACACACACACACACACACACACACACACACAGGGACGAGAGAGAGAGAGAGAGAGAGAGAGAGAGAGAGAGAGAGAGAGAGAGAGAGAGAGAGAGAGAGAGAACAGAAAGACACAAAGTAAGACACAGACTCTGTAAAACACACACACACACACACACAAGGACGAGAGAGAGAGAGAGAGAGAGAGAGAGAGAGAGAGAGACATGCATCAGGTCACTCCAATAACACTGGCCATTGCTGGCCACTACTGGCCACACTTAATAGTATCTTTATATGAGTCAAGCTCTGTATTAGGCCAAATTAAGCGATGTTCTCGTAGAGAAAGTATTAGCAAAAAAAGTGTTGTTCAAATAACAGATTACATCTAAGTCAGTGCACGCACAGGAATCTGCTGATACTACAGTACGTAAACATCAGCTGGGTGTCGTCATTATCACCAGGCTGGTGACAGGGGAAGATATACATATTTGTTAGTTAAATTTATCTTTTTAAGTAAGAATATCTTTCTGCAAGATAAGCATCATCTTTAGTAAAGTCAATATATGGAAGGAGTTAAGAAAAGGGATAAAAGTGTCAAAGAAAACAGGATGATTTGTACACTAGAATGATTGATACTGAAACATATAACAAAGCAGGAGAGAAAGTGAATAAATTGGAGAAAATTTTTCAAATGGAAAAGGATAAGATTAAAAAGAAATTACGCATGCAGAGAAGGGAGAATATGAAAAATTAGAAAAGGATTTAAACCAAAAGAACACAGTAACAGATGAAGCTATTAGTTGAGGTAGTTTCACTTTGAGGACTAGTGAAATTGCGAGTACAGTTGTCAACCATGAGAGTATTATGGAGGAGTTCAGGAATGGTACAGAGACAATTAGGCAAGCAAGAAGTCTGATAGACCAAAACAGCGATACTGAAGAGAAGATAACCCAAGTGAACGAAATGATGAGAAATTGCAAAGATGAAGAAACTACGTATGCTGAAATGGTGAATGTAAGGAGAGATTCAGAAACGAAAGTCGAAGATAAAAGAATTAGAAAGGAAGTGAAAGAAATCATTAAAATCAACCCAAAAGTGGTCATAGAATCAGCAGATATCAACAAATCTCTAGTCATCACTGATATAAATGAAGAAGAAATAACAGAATCACGAGACAAAAAGAAGATGGTAATTATAATGAACATGTTGAAGGAAGTATCAAAGGATATCTGTAATAAAGATACAGAGGAACACAAAAGGCTAGGGAAATATGAGAGAAATAAGTGAAAGCCTCTAAAAGTAATTAACCTTCCAAAGTATGAACACTGCAGAGGAAAAATTAAAACATGCTAATAAACGCATGGAAAAAGAGGATTTTAAAAAAGTATGGATAAAAAGATGCCTAACTTTCAGGAGGAACGAGGGATCACTAAAAGGAAAAGAGAGGAAGAAGCAAAAACAAAAGAATAAGGAAAGATCAGAGGAAGAAGAGGAGATTTTTTTTTCTTTTTTTTTTTTTTTTTTTTTTCTTTTTTTTTTTTTTTTACAAAAGTGAGTGAAGTTACAAATAAGAAAATAGTACATCACCAACAGGGACTATAAGAAAAAAGGAAGAGAATTAGTAGACTCAAATATCAGATATGTAAACGACATGATTAAGTTGATGTACTCAAATGTAGATGGAATGGTATCCAAATTATT